>NC_072782.1:14062063-14362063 GCF_022539595.1 Amphiprion ocellaris
GAGGCCGTGAAAAAACTCCAGAAAGGTTTTCTTTTAAAAAAAAAAAATGATCATGAATTTTGGCGCAAAAAAACGCCTTACTATACTATGTCGAAAAAAAATGTGATTTTTCAAACATGTCGTAAAAACGTGCCATATGATGAAATAATGTAAAGGAGGCCATGAAAAACACTCCAGAAAGGTTTTGTTTAAAAAAAAAATCATCATGAATTTTGGCGTTAAAAAAACGCCTTACTATACTATGTCAAAAAAAAATGCGATTTTTCAAACATGTTGTAAAAACGTGCCATATGATGAAATAATGTAAAGGAGGCCTTGAAAAACACTCCAGAAAGGTTTTCTTTGAAAAAAAAATCATCATGAATTTTGGCGCAAAAAAAACGCCTTACTATACTATGTCGAAAAAAAATGCGATTTTTCAAACATGTTGTAAAAACGTGCCATATGATGAAATAATGTAAAGGACGGCCGTGAAAAACACTCCAGAAAGGTTTTCTTTGAAAAAAAAATCATCATGAATTTTGGCGCAAAAAAAATGCCTTACTATACTATGTCGAAAAAAAATGCGATTTTTCAAACATGTTGTAAAAACGTGCCATATGATGAAATAATGTAAAGGAGGCCGTGAAAAACACTCCAGAAAGGTTTTCTTTGAAAAAAAAAATGATCATGAATTTTGGCGCAAAAAAAACGCCTTACTATACTATGTCGAAAAAAAATGCGATTTTTCAAACATGTTGTAAAAACGTGCCATATGATGAAATAATGTAAAGGAGGCCATGAAAAACACTCCAGAAAGGTTTTCTTTGAAAAAAAATCATCATGAATTTTGGCGCAAAAAAAACGCCTTACTATACTATGTCGAAAAAAAATGCGATTTTTCAAACATGTTGTAAAAACGTGCCATATGATGAAATAATGTAAAGGAGGCCGTGAAAAACACTCCAGAAAGGTTTTCTTTGAAAAAAAAAATCATCATGAATTTTGGCGCAAAAAAACGCCTTACTATACTATGTCGAAAAAAAATGCGATTTTTCAAACATGTTGTAAAAACGTGCCATATGATGAAATAATGTAAAGGAGGCCGTGAAAAACACTCCAGAAAGGTTTTCTTTGAAAAAAAAATCATCATGAATTTTGGCGCAAAAAAACGCCTTACTATACTATGTCGAAAAAAAATGCGATTTTTCAAACATGTTGTAAAAACGTGCCATATGATGAAATAATGTAAAGGAGGCCGTGAAAAACACTCCAGAAAGGTTTTCTTTGAAAAAAAAAAATCATCATGAATTTTGGCGCAAAAAAACGCCTTACTATACTATGTCGAAAAAAAATGCGATTTTTCAAACATGTTGTAAAAATGTGCCATATGATGAAATAATGTGAAGGAGGCCATGAAAAACACTCCAGAAAGGTTTTCTTTGAAAAAAAAATCATCATGAATTTTGGCGCAAAAAAAACGCCTTACTATACTATGTCGAAAAAAAAATGCGATTTTTCAAACATGTTGTAAAAACGTGCCATATGATGAAATAATGTAAAGGAGGCCGTGAAAAACACTCCAGAAAGGTTTTCTTTAAAAAAAAAATCATCATGAATTTTGGCGCAAAAAAACGCCTTACTATACTATGTCGAAAAAAAATGCGATTTTTCAAACATGTTGTAAAAACGTGCCATATGATGAAATAATGTGAAAGAGTGCCTTGAAGAACACTCCAGAAAGGTTTTCTTTGAAAAAAAAATGATCATGAATTTTGGCGCAAAAAAAACGCCTTACTATACTATGTCGAAAAAAAATGCGATTTTTCAAACATGTTGTAAAAACGTGCCATATGATGAAATAATGTAAAGGAGGCCGTGAAAAACACTCCAGAAAGGTTTTCTTTGAAAAAAAAATGATCATGAATTTTGGCGCAAAAAAAACGCCTTACTATACTATGTCGAAAAAAAATGCGATTTTTCAAACATGTTGTAAAAACGTGCCATATGATGAAATAATGTAAAGGACGCCATGAAAAACACTCCAGAAAGGTTTTCTTTGAAAAAAAATCATCATGAATTTTGGCGCAAAAAAAATGCCTTAATATACTATGTCAAAAAAAAATGCGATTTTTCCAACATGTAAAAATGTGCCATATGATGAAATAATGTGAAGGAGGCCGTGAAAAAACTCTAGAAAGGTTTTCTTTTAAAAAAAAAATGATCATGAATTTTGGCGCAAAAAAACGCCTTACTATACTATGTCGAAAAAATATGTGATTTTTCAAACATGTCGTAAAAACGTGCCATATGATGAAATAATGTAAAGGAGGCCATGAAAAACACTCCAGAAAGGTTTTCTTTGAAAAAAAAAAATCATGAATTTTGGCGCAAAAAAATGCCTTACTATACTATGTCGAAAAAAAATGCGATTTTTCAAACATGTTGTAAAAACGTGCCATATGATGAAATAATGTGAAGGAGGCCGTGAAAAAACTCCAGAAAGGTTTTCTTTTAAAAAAAAAAAATTATCATGAATTTTGGTGCAAAAAACGCCTTACTATACTATGTCGAAAAAAAATGCGATTTTTCAAACATGTTGTAAAAACGTGCCATATGATGAAATAATGTGAAGGAGGCTGTGAAAAAACTCCAGAAAGGTTTTCTTTAAAAAAAAAAAAAAAAGATTATGAATTTTGGCGCAAAAAAACGCCTTACTATACTATGTCGAAAAAAAATGCGATTTTTCAATCATGTTGTAAAAATGTGCCATATGATGAAATAATGTAAAGGAGGCCATGAAAAACACTCCAGAAAGGTTTTCTTTGAAAAAAAAAAATCATGAATTTTGGCGCAAAAAAATGCCTTACTATACTATGTCGAAAAAAAATGCGATTTTTCAAACATGTTGTAAAAACGTGCCATATGATGAAATAATGTGAAGGAGGCCGTGAAAAAACTCTAGAAAGGTTTTCTTTTAAAAAAAAAAATTATCATGAATTTTGGCGCAAAAAAACGCCTTACTATACTATGTCGAAAAAAAATGCGATTTTTCAAACATGTTGTAAAAACGTGCCATATGATGAAATAATGTAAAGGAGGCCGTGAAAAACACTCCAGAAAGGTTTTCTTTGAAAAAAAAATCATCATGAATTTTGGCGCAAAAAAACGCCTTACTATACTATGTCGAAAAAAAATGCGATTTTTCAAACATGTTGTAAAAACGTGCCATATGATGAAATAATGTGAAAGGAGGCTGTGAAAAACACTCCAGAAAGGTTTTCTTTGAAAAAAAAAATCATCATGAATTTTGGCGCAAAAAAACGCCTTACTATACTATGTCGAAAAAAAATGCGATTTTTCAAACATGTTGTAAAAACGTGCCATATGATGAAATAATGTAAAGGAGGCCGTGAAAAACACTCCAGAAAGGTTTTCTTTGAAAAAAAAATGATCATGAATTTTGGCGCAAAAAAAACGCCTTACTATACTATGTCGAAAAAAAATGCGATTTTTCAAACATGTTGTAAAAACGTGCCATATGATGAAATAATGTAAAGGACGCCATGAAAAACACTCCAGAAAGGTTTTCTTTGAAAAAAAATCATCATGAATTTTGGCGCAAAAAAAATGCCTTAATATACTATGTCAAAAAAAAATGCGATTTTTCCAACATGTAAAAATGTGCCATATGATGAAATAATGTGAAGGAGGCCGTGAAAAAACTCTAGAAAGGTTTTCTTTTAAAAAAAAAATGATCATGAATTTTGGCGCAAAAAAACGCCTTACTATACTATGTCGAAAAAATATGTGATTTTTCAAACATGTCGTAAAAACGTGCCATATGATGAAATAATGTAAAGGAGGCCATGAAAAACACTCCAGAAAGGTTTTCTTTGAAAAAAAAAATCATGAATTTTGGCGCAAAAAAATGCCTAACTATACTATGTCGAAAAAAATGCGATTTTTCAAACATGTTGTAAAAATGTGCCATATGATGAAATAATGTGAAGGAGGCCGTGAAAAAACTCCAGAAAGGTTTTCTTTTTAAAAAAAAAAAATTATCATGAATTTTGGTGCAAAAAACGCCTTACTATACTATGTCGAAAAAAAATGCGATTTTTCAAACATGTTGTAAAAACGTGCCATATGATGAAATAATGTGAAGGAGGCTGTGAAAAAACTCCAGAAAGGTTTTCTTTAAAAAAAAAAAAAAAAAAAGATTATGAATTTTGGCGCAAAAAAACGCCTTACTATACTATGTCGAAAAAAAATGCGATTTTTCAATCATGTTGTAAAATTGTGCCATATGATGAAATAATGTAAAGGAGGCCATGAAAAACACTCCAGAAAGGTTTTCTTTGAAAAAAAAAAATCATGAATTTTGGCGCAAAAAAATGCCTTACTATACTATGTCGAAAAAAAATGCGATTTTTCAAACATGTTGTAAAAACGTGCCATATGATGAAATAATGTAAAGGACGCCATGAAAAACACTCCAGAAAGGTTTTCTTTGAAAAAAAAATCATCATGAATTTTGGCGTTAAAAAAATGCCTTATTATACTATGTCGAAAAAAAATGCGATTTTTCCAACATGTAAAAATGTGCCATATGATGAAATAATGTGAAGGAGGCCGTGAAAAAACTCCAGAAAGGTTTTCTTTAAAAAAAAAAAAAAACATGAATTTTGGCGCAAAAAAACGCCTTACTATACTATGTCGAAAAAATATGTGATTTTTCAAACATGTCGTAAAAATGTGCCATATGATGAAATAATGTAAAGGAGGCCATGAAAAACACTCCAGAAAGGTTTTGTTTAAAAAAAACATTATCATGAATTTTGGCGTTAAAAAAATGCCTTATTATACTATGTCGAAAAAAAATGCGATTTTTCCAACATGTAAAAATGTGCCATATGATGAAATAATGTAAAAGAGGCCATGAAAAACACTATGGTAAGGTTTTCTTTGGAAAAAAAATCATGAATTGTAGAAGACGTCTAAAGTGTCATAGTTTAGTATGTCGTCCAAAATATGTCAAAACGTCAGTTTAGTATGTCGTCCAAAATGTGACAAAAACGTCATAGTTTAGTATGTTGTGATAGTTTATTTGTCCGAACATTGTATCGAAGCTGTTATCTTTCTGAACTCCTCAAATAAATCAACAATATTGTATAAAATATAAATATAATAAAATATCTGAGCTGGACTGACTGCTCAGGATCAGAAGGAATGTAAAGCAGATGGCGAAAAAACACAAAAGTAGTCCTCAAAAAATTCTCGCTGTAACCTTCAGGGAGCTCCGTAGTAAAGTGACTGTTGCCCCGTCTGTTTTCACTGTTTACAGACTGATGTTACAATATGCTATCACTGTGTCTTTTCTTCTTCAGGAGGTCCCAGTCAATGGGCAGTAGTGGACACCACAGACCTTCAACCTGAGCAAATCGCTGTCCCTGTTTCTGGCCTGACTGCAGACAGACACTCTGAATCCTCAGGGGATCGCAAGAGTGACGCCTCTTTGCACTGCAGCTACTAAATCTGCAACTCCTTAATGTTCTTCATCCTGCCTTTCTGTCCTGCTGTAAAACTGTCACCTTATCCCCACAAATCAAAGCCTTTTGTACCTTAATTGCACATGCCCTGCCTATAATTAGTTTTATTTTAGGTACTCAAGTTGTAAAAGTTTTTTTCTTTTAAAAGAGAATGCCTTTGTAAATATAAATCCCACCAGTTTAAATATTTTTCCTTTTATTCTTTTTATATGAAGCATATAAGAACATGGAATTGTATTTTATTACTGACTTGTTTTTACTTTCTGTTTTCACCTGTCAGTTTATGTGTACAATGGTTTAGGGCTGCTGTATATTCAAGGAATTATGTGCAAATGCAGTAAAAACAAAAGTTTAATTGCGAAACCAAGTCTGTAGCATTTTGATTCAAGCTAACCTGGGGTGTGGGACTTTTACAGATAAACAAGGTTCATTATATTCAAGCCACACAATACTGATCGAGTCTATCAACATAACGTAATTCTCACAGTATTCTGCACAACATCAGTGTTACATCTAAGCAATTACAGAAACTGGGTAAACTACAGCAACTTGAGTCTGGCAGAGAAATCAAAGCAGCATCCAAGAAACGGTTCCTATGCTCGAGATAATAAAGAAACTGGAGATGAAGGATTGCATACTGAAAAATAAAGTTTCTCTATGGCGATGACATCTTAAAGATGCGTCAACACTGTTAGGCAGCTACTCTTTCTGCCAGATGGGGGATATAAAAGTTCCATTCTTCTTTGACAGGCAAAAAAAAATCCTAATAAGAAATTGTGGTACAAAAGTCCCTTTATTAGCATATACTTATTTTTTTTAAAGTACAAATGGTGGCAGCCACTTCAAAACCCCACACTGAAGCACAAATTACAAAATAGCAAAGTTCAAGATTTTGTGAAAATGAAGAGATTTAGAAAAAAAATGTTTTACAGGAGAAGCTCTTCTACTACATTTAGTTATACATAAAAAGGTCTTATGTTGTAAGTAGCACTTGAAACGTGTACGGCCATTTGTCGTCATGGTGACCTATAAAACTAGGCCTCTGAAAGATGGACCACAGTCAGTGACCGATGTTTGTAGCACCAAGATCTCTACACACTTAGCTTTCTTCATATTAAACTTGTTTTCACATTGACCTTTAAAAGTGAACACTTTGGTTGTGGTCAAGTTCAGTTATAACAGTTTTGGCAAAATTCTGTATTTAACACCATCAGCGTTAAATGTTATATTATCAGAATAAACACTAATTCCAGGTTTGTGCAAGTTGAACAGTTACAATTACTGCATACTTCAAAATGAGGCAAAACATCAGAAATAGACATTTTTCACTGATGTTGGCTTTGTAGAGCAACAGTAATTATACTGTAGAGAGAAAGAAACTAGCCATGTTTGAGATCAGCGTCTTGTACTGTAAATTCACATCTATCTCTGCACAAGTCTGACGAAGGCCTGAACCAGCTGGATGAACGGCTCCTGACCTTCGTGGCTTGCCTTGGAGCCGGGTGTGGGTGGTTTGGCCTGGGTGGAGGGGAGGATGCCGCTGGCCGGAGATGATGGAGAGCCTCTCCGGAAGTGGCGGGAAAGGCTCGACAGAAGAGTGCTCTGGAGGGGGAGAAAAGAAAATTAGATGGGTTTCAACAATATAACATTCAATAAGAATGTTAGTTTCTATCTTACCGATGAAGATGAAGGGAAAAAATTTTCTTGAAAGTTCACATCAAGATATGATGTTTAGAATATTAAACAGAATGTAGATATTTTCATACCCATTTCATGAACATTTCAACTAAAATATGAATGAAAACCACATTCATTGTTCAGTACCTTATAATAATAGTTTGTAATAATACAATGAAATGAATGCGTTTTAGATCCAGATAGGCAGAAAATCGGACAGACTAACAATTAAAAATGATTAGGTAGTTTGAGTTTTTACTAAAATCAACACTTTATGAGATGAAGAGCATCCTGTCTACTGGGACAAGCAGCAGTGATTGTTTTTGAACAGCCTCCTCCAGCATAATCCACTACTTAAACCACCTCACTCTCAGTTCATGACCAAACAAACGTTTTATAAGCAACACCTCAGAGGAAAATACTAAACACCTTTTAAAATTTTAAACATTTCAGTACATTATCAAGCATTTTTTCAAGGAACTAAATTTTCATCTTTAAATGTCTCAGTAATTCAATTCAATTGAAGTAAAACACATAAGCAATGCAGTTTCCTGTATATGTTTACCAAATAGGGATAATATTTGTTATTTTCAGATTTTGTATGCAAGTGGGTATAGCAGTATGTCAGTGCGTGACGAGGGATTATGATTTTGTTTACTGTCACTAAAAAGTCGATTATGACCACACGTATGGTTCTTATGTTCAAAGGGATGTGACGTCTCACCAGTTCAGAGCTGAGCTCTTGTTTGAGCCTCTGTTTGTCTCGAGGGAGGATGGAGGGATCTTTGAGACACCGAGCAGCCTGAGAGATCAGCACGTAGAAACAGTTCTCCATGGTGAACATCAGCAAGGACCTGAAGAAGACAGAAAAGAAAAATGAGCTCATTTCTTTAATGTTAATATTCCACAGTAAAGCAAAATGTGGGAGGAAAACATCTTTTTTACATCACACTCACGTCTATTCACTAAAAATGAAGCCACAGCCAGCATCTAGTAGCACCATTTAGTAAACTTTGAGGAGGGAGAACAGTTTCATTATCTCTGAGTGACGGTAAAAGCCTTCATATGGATTAAGACTTATTGTAAATAATAAGGTGGAAGGCAGATTTTGATTTTCTGGACACAGATTCAAGCTGTTTTTGCAAAGCTAAGATAACCACAGCTTCATAGTTAGTGGACAAAGATCAGTGGTATTCAATTTTTCCTCTAATTTCCAGTAAAAAAGAAACATGTATTTCCCCCAAGTGTCATTTTCTTTAAAAGATCATATTAATTATCAAGGCCTAAAGTGATGTAAGTCTCATTGAAATAATACTTCAAGCAGAAGGAGGGAGATTTACTCACTTCAGTGCCTGGATCTCCTCTGATGAAGCCAGTGAAACTATGCTCAAAGATACTGGCTCCTTCTTCTTCTCCATCTGTAAACAAACAGCACAAAATGAGCAGAAACCCACAGTGGAATGATGGTAGATAAAGTTATTAAAGACGGCAACTTCTACCTCGCTCAACATGCTCAGGGCCACGTTGATGGTGGCCAGCAGGGTCCCAAATGAAGGAGCCACATCGGGGTCAAACGCTGGAGTTGTGAAGCTGAGCACGAACAGGGTCCTGTACTCAGCCAAGTCCATACACTGACGCAGGTAGAGACATAATCAGCACCGTGCTCTCTTTTGCATAATTGTCACAATATAGCAGTTTCTTATGATCTATCTAGTTGTGAAAACACAATTAGAAGGATGTTTGAAGCAGACTGACCTGGTCCAGGAGTATCTGGCAGCAGTCTGGAGTGAAGTGCTGCAGAGTTGCCAGGGTTTTACTGAGGATCTTAAGCAAACTGCACTGCACAGCCAGCAGGGCCTTCTGCTCGGCCTCTTCTCTCTCCCCTCCACCTGCTGCCTCTTTATTCAGCGTCTGGGGTGGCCGCTGTGTCCTGGGGAGGGGGCCGGGGGGCAGGGTCTCACCGTTTTTAGCCTGGGGAAATACCAAAACAAACACTAAGGGGTTATTTCATGAAATATATAAACATCGAAAAACTAATTTATTGGATTCCTGCCAAGCAAAGTTTTCCTGGGTTACTTAATTCCTGGTTTCTGACCTGGAGGTAGTGATGGAGCATCTTCTTGCTGTGGAGCAGATAGGTGCAGGTCTGGCACAGATAACACAGGTTTATCTGCAGAGGGGAGATGAAATGAAAGCATTAACTAAGTGAATATTGAGCTGTATTCTCCGTGATGATGGGGTGATTTACTCAGGACTTGCCTGTACGTCTCTGAGCAGTTTGGGGAGGTGAAACTGCCACTCTTTGCAGAAGCTCGAGAGCTGCAGCAGGAAACCGACTGTGTGATCGGCCTCATCCAAACAGGCCAGACTCTGGACTGTTCGCACTGCATTCAGACACTGAGCAGGAGAGGCAGTGAAGATTGTGACATTGTTCAAAAACAAGAAAAACAACACATTACCTGGATACAACAGACAATCAATCTTGTCCTGAATGACGAACAAACTGTGGCTGCATAACTATACAGAATTTCTTCCCTAAACTGCAGATGTCTCAACACTCGTGCCACTTTGCTCCTTTTCCTAAAAAACACTTCAGAAAATACACCACAATGTTTGACTAGTTATTTAACTTTATACAACTTTAAATGATTTAAGGGCATACAGGAGGGAACACACAAACCAAGTGCAGCAGTAGCAAATTACTGCAATAAATATAGAGCTTAAAGGGTTAATTCCTCCATCTACAGAACATCAATGCAAATTTTGAATAATCAAGTAATTGTTGAAGTGATTTTTTTAAAGAAAGAAAATCTTACTTGCTTTGTGAAATAGTGTAATTTGAGGAATTTGAGGAATAATAAACTAAATATCTTGGACTGGTTAGACAACATAAGCAGTTTGAACAAGTCCGCTAGTCATTTAGAAAATTCTGACTTGTATTTTTTCACCATTTCATGACATTTTATCAGTTAAATAACTAAGCCAATAACTGTCACAATAATTAACAATAAAAATAACTTTAGTGGCAACTCTGAAAGAAGGCAGGTCCATTGGCTGTTGTGTTTACTTTCTTTAAACCAAACAGCATTTTTCCTCAGTTAAAGCAGTAAAACATCTTTCTTGATACTGCAGTCCTACCTGTAGTATTCGTTCTTGATGTACTCCAACAAAGTCCAGGGCTTCATTGATGAAGTTGTAGTGCAGCGTCTTGAGCAGACTCTCCATTAAAGACATGCAGAGGCGATAGACACCCGGCCAACAGGCAGAGTCCTGGGACTTACGGGAGAAACTCTGCTCAGGGAGATGGATACACTCTGTTATTGTACCATATTAATACATCAACGGTTACAGCTGTATCTAACTGCTCTAGCTTCTTTTCTTTTACCTGCGTCGCCCCATTCGAAGAGACCTCATATACACTCAGAAGAGGAAGGCAGATAGTCTGAATGACTCCTGCTCCTGCAACAGCTGCTGCGCCCTGGAAAAAAAAAAAAAAACATAGAGACATCCTTAATGACAAAGTTATGCACAAAGTTACTAAGCAGAGGACTGTGTTTGTATTTACCTGAGGAGTGCGGGCCAGTGTGAGCAGCAGGTGGAGTGCAGCCTCAGTGAAGTAGAGGTTGTGTTTGGAGCGCAGGCTGAGCTCCACGGCGTTGAGCACCGAGGGGAGGACCGGAACCTTCCTCATCACTGAGACCCAGTGTTCGCCGTCCTCATCAGTGCGACACAGCTCCTTCGCTAAGTGGAGAGCTAGCACACACACCTGATAGAAAAGAATGAGAGGAAAAATGGTCTAAGGCTAAATATGCATTGGATTTGTACTGCAGCTGTAGACACTGAATGAACAGGATTGTGAATCAGTCTTCATCAATCAAGTGTGTTTACTATCTGGGACATCCCTGAGGTGCCATTTTGGACGCATAGTTGCAGTGAGCAGTGCGGTAAAGACATCTTAAATACATTAAATGATCAGACCGGAGAAGCAGTAGTAAAGTCTGAGGGTTCTGTACCGAAACAAATTCAGCCCGAATGCCAGGGACCATTACGTGGATAAGCTGGAGTGTTGATTCAGCCTCCATTACTGCCTCCAGCCTCGTACTTGGATATTACCAACCGTTCAGAAACTACAATTCCCCTGAAGCCTGTGGACATTTCACCAATGGCTGGGTCCAGGATTGGTTCACACTTCACAGGTCTGAGACAACACAGTTTTAACAGCAAAGCTAAGCCGGCTATAATCAAGGAAACTCAGGGTTAGCATAGCAGCTTTCATTTGTGTTACATTTCCCTTCACGTAAACAAGCTATTACAAATAGATTACATATTAAGGTTGGAATGTTTATGTTATGCTGTTTATCACTAGGGCCTGATTATGGTTTGTTTGTTTGTTTGTTGTGTTCACAACAAACATTAACACAAGAGCATCTTGTCATTGTGAAACAAACCAAAGTCTGACAAAGTACTAAAGCCACCTAGAACCTGCTTTTATTGTTTATACAACAAATTTGTGTATTATACCTTTAGAGCTAGAGGATAAGAAACTAGGATCAGAAAATGTCTAAAGTGGCAGTCAAACAGAAAATGCACTTTTGTACATCATTTGCTTGAGACCAGTACAGCTAACACTGGTGCACTATGTCACAAACACAAATTGAATCCCTTCACCATGTGAAATTTATGTAATTGAAACTAAAAGACATTAATAAAAGATAAAGTAACTGAATCAACATGTCAAGATCCAAAGCTATTTGACAAATAAAAAGTCCTGAAAAAATGTAGAGACTAAGATTAGTAACTTGAATATGAAACAGACTATTTGACATATCTGGAAGGAGATGGTTGGAACCACAACAGGCTTTAAAGCCATGTCAAGCCACCATTATTTATACAGCACAATTAAACCCGCAGAAGAAATTTGAATGTTAACATTCAGACTGTACGATAATATTAAGAGAAACCCAATAAATTTATGTGACTGAAGGCCAAATTATCTACAAACGTGACTTCTGGCCAATACCTTATCCACTTACCCCGTCTCTCTGGTCCTTCTGTAAGCCCCGAGGAGAGTCTGTCTCCATGCTGTCCTCATCCTCCACCGTGTCTGTCATCTGGCTCATGTGGCGAGTGTTGTCAATGAGCGCCAAGGCCTCATCTTTCACCGTCTCGCACACAGATAGCAACAGCTGGGGCAGCTGGGAAATATCTCCACCTAGTTAACAAAGGCATAAACAACAGAACTGACTTACCGACAACTGCAACATTTTACTCAAACAAACGTCACACACACGCTTCTTACCGTTGAGTCCTTGAATCTGCAGCACAGAAATGAGTGCAGAGAAGATTTTGGCTTTGGTCCTCTCCATCATCTGCTGGTCAGCTTGCAGGACGCTCTCCAGGATCAGGGACAGTGGAGACAGGATGTCAGGAGCTGCTGCTACCACACTGGAGACAGAAAGAGGACAGTAATAGAGTTCAATAACGATGAAGAATTTAAACAGCGTGCACTGTCAGTTGTTGCTCTGTCAAATAGAAGCGTACACACCTTTTCCACTGTTTGAGGAGGATGAGTAGCAGAGTGGCCATCATGGATCCAAGGCGAAGACAAGGCACAGACATGGGAGTGGTCAGCTGATAAAAAACACAAGACAGAAAGTGAAAGACCAATTAAAGGAAAGAGATTTTACAGCAAGAGGAAAGAGAAGTAAAACACAATAACAGGAATATATTTGATACTATCATGACTTACAGTCGCTTTAGTCCCATCCAGGACGTCCATGAAGAGCTTTAGCTTGGTCGAGTCTTCTGTTAGCTGCATCACATCCGACTGAAAAACATAAAACATACCCTCCATCATCATGTTTTTCTGTGGTGACTCTGAAGACCATCTTTACCAAAAAAAAACATTAGTGAATTTCACAAATTAATCTGGGAATGTGCATATTTGTTTCTTACAAAGAGTTAGATGAAAAAATTTAAACCAGTCATATCGTCGCTGCAGCTTTAAGGCTAACTTAGTACTAACACTGAAAATGGGAAAACTACCCTAGTCCTTCCTGAAATAAACAAAATTCCTCCACCAGTACCTCTAAACTTCAAGAAACAACACTGTTAAATTTAGTCTAATCTGTTTTAATCTGTACAAAAATCCAAAGAGCAAATAAAGAACTAGAGTCCTGTCACTCCATGAAGTCACTGCTCCCAACCAAGAGATAAAGTTGCAAACAACCTCCATATCACCAAAACGTGTTGTCTTTACACTTCAATTTTTGTATGGATTAAACAAACAAAATAGGGTATTAATTGTAAAATTAAAAAGTACTGGCAGTTGTTCTTTGGACAGATTGAGCATAGCTGTTCTCCTCATTTCAAATTCTGATGCTAAGCTAATCGAAGCTATGCTAACAAGCTGCTGGCTCCATATTGATAACCAAAAATAATGGTAGTATGAACTCATTTAACTCTCAGCAAGAAAGAGGAGAAGCACGTTACCCAAAATGCTAGAACTATTCCTTTAAAGCAGGCTGCCATCAACACCTTAACCATCATAACCATGTCAGGGGTTTTAATGGAACATACATGAGTAGTGGAAAGAATCATCAGCATCCGCCAAGCAGAGATCAACATCTGGGTCTCTGGGAAGTAACAGATGCCTTCCTCCTCCATCTCCGCCACATGGCACACGAGAGACTTGACATACTGGGACCAGTACTCATAGCGTCGTGCATTGGAGAACTTTTGAAGACCGTCCTTCAGAGACTGCTCCAAAGAACCGCTGCAAGAACACACACGTAATTAACATCAATTACATGAGGTCTGAGTGATCATTTGAGCATGAATATGACTGTTACAGCCTCTTTAAAATTAACAAGGCTCAAACAAACAAAGAGACCAGCAACTTATGAACTAGACAGACAGGGCGGGTAAGGTGAGAAAGGTGAAAACCCAACTTTATTTACAAATAACTCAACTAACCAAGGTAGGAATACTGGTGAAAGTAAAAGGGCTGTAGCTGCTGGCCAAAAGAAACAAAAGAGGGGTGGTGAACATGGCTAACCCCGCAATGGGCCCTCAGACCAGTCACCACCCCGTACTAAACTGCCTAACCTCAAATAACTACTACAAAAGAAAAACAGCGAAAATAGGACTACCAGCAACTACAGCCAAACTGAAACAACAAAACCCAGCAATCTAAACATGCATGGGGAGGGAATGAACCAAGTACCTGAAAAGAAAGAACTCAATGTTAATCACAAAAGAAAAGTTTACAAACAAACAAATCCCTCACGCGTTTGTCCAGGAGGACGTGTGGCTTGGAGGTGCTCCAATCTCTGCTCTGACTGCTGCTCTCTCCTGCCTCCCTAAATACCCTCCTCCTCCCTAAGTGCTAACAGCACTCAGGTGTGCTGCAGTTGCACAGGTAAAGGGAGGAGGGAGATCAGAGAGAGCGAGGAGAGAGGCAGCAGCCAGCCACACGTAACAATGACAAATATAGGAACACCTCTGTTATGATATAGAGACTAAAATTACCTGACAACATAGTAGATCTCCAGGCCGATGATTTTCATGACGAAAGCGCAGGTTTCCAAAACGCAAGGCTGAGGACAAATTATAGTTGTTCAGATGATTGACATTCAGTTATCTAACTAATGAGTATAGCAGAGCAAAACAGTAAAAATACCTCTGTGGTGTCTGAAGGTGGGGTGAGAGTTCCAAAAAGAGGCGTTGTCAAATTCTCCCAAAACTTTTCTCTAAAAAAGCAGCATTATAGCATATCAGTGTCATACTCCAAATATTTTTTTAAATTGTCTACCTACACCTTTTTGTTTGAGAAAGTAAGCTTACTTGGTCCGTAAGACAGAGATGGCGCTGTCCCTGCGATCCTGCCAGAGGGCGAGGAGGAAGGCCAGGGCTGCTCGGTGGAGCAGCGGAGGACACCAATATTTCCCCTGCTGTTTGGAGTCAATCAGGTCCAACACCACATGAAGACAGCTCCACTCTCCCAGAAGAAACTCCTATGAGTTAAAAAAAAAAAAAAAAAAAACACAACAAAAATATTTTGAAAATAAAGGCAGCATTAGTACATGTAAAAACAAACACAGTTCTTGCATTTCATACCTTTGACCCCTCATTTCCATCTTTAACTTCCAGGTTCAAAAAGAGCTCAATGAGGCCAGGCTGCGTTTCCACAGCAACGGTGAGAAACTCAAGGATCATGACCTTGATCCTCATGTCTTCTGTCTTGCTCTGTAACCGAGTGAGAAACGCATCCCGGATGGCTGCTGCATCGCTACCAAGGCAAGCGTAGACTGACATTGGCGCCACCTAGAGACAACAAGAGCAACATTTAGTGCGGTTCAAAAACCCATCAAGTTTTTAGAATTTCTGCACTGCAGCTGTACAATGGAAGTGTTACCGTGGCGAGTCTTTTGAGCAGCTGGATTGCGAGACGAGGGAGTGCTGGATCATGTTTATGGTAAATATATTTGGCCAGGACGACTATGAGATTGTTGCCATGACCACCATGCTGTGTCAACGCCTGCTCCAGAGGGGACACGGCATCAGACGGTGGCTTCAATCGGATGACGTTGTTTGTGACAGAAAAGGCCAGTTTGACTGTCTGGATCAGGATCTGACCGGGACCCTCAGACCCACAGCTGTACAGCATCAGGAAGAAAGTACAAGAAAATATAACTACTGGATTCACCAAACATGACAGCTGAATTAGTGACAGTCAAAAAGATGGAAGATTAGAGACTAATTATGAGGGAAACACATCTGAATGTTCACCTGCTGGGCTGTGCAGCCAAGACCACATCTATGGTGTCCACTCCAACTCCCATGATATTGACGACTGCCTGTCCAGCTTCTGTGTTTGCCAGGCTGTAGATGCACAGAGACTGCAGGGTGGGAGTGCTGCATCCAGGAAGAGAAGAAGCAAATCAACAACTTTATAAGTAAACAGCCAATCTGTTAGGGCAATTCATGTTTTCCAATAGACACAGTTCCATTCTAACTACAATATATATGCATTCTAAAGAGTACACTTCAGCCTGCTACAGAGATGCTGCATTGCTCCTCACATTAAACTGAAAAAAACCACAGGGCTCATGCTGACATCCTAAGCACCGTTGAGGGAACATTGAACATGATCTCTGGAGAATTTGGTGCTTCCCATTGTGTTGGGCACCATGGATGAAAAGCACGTGGAAGCCAAAGCACCTCCAAAGTTGGCCAGTGACTACTTCAATTACAGTTCTTTTAATGATTTGCTTTGAGCACCATTTGTTTTTGTGTTATATTCAGCCGTCACACTTGCAGTGCATTGTCTCTATGGTTATGTATGGATTTTGGGCTACAAGTGGCCATCCACAGACAGCCAGATTTAGATTGGGACTATTTATATCACACTGATATGCAGACGCAGAATGAATGAATTGGTGTTTAGTTGCAACCATTATAATTAACTGACTAGCAATTTTACAATTGTTTGGTCAAAAAATTATCAGAAAACTACACAAAGAAGTGACACAATCATATCTCCTGTTTAGTATGACAAGCGTCAAAAATGTTTTTATCTAACAATCATGGGGAAAAAAGCAAATCCTTACATTTGAGACACTTGAACCATTAAATGTGATGTCTAGGGAAATTAATTGTCTAAATTAATGCATGTTAATTTTTTCAATTAAGTAATTGATTAACAGACTTATCATTTCAGCTCAAGAATAAATATTTTGAAACAATATTCTTAATATCACAGAGTAATCGTTTGTTTGTAGGATGTGAAAGTTCCCCTGTCTGCAGTTACAGCAAAAAAAACAGGACAAAGAGTTTAGACACTTAAATCCCCAGACTTATCCTTACCTCCCCTGGTCTTCTCCCTCTGGGCTCAGATTGAGAATAGCATGGATCAGCTCCAAAATAAGACAACCTGCAGCAACACAGAGCAGTCCATTTTTACTCAGTTTTAACTTTTGTTTTTTTTCCCAGTTGAAAGGAAACAGAAAAAAACAGTGCCCTCACCTATCCTCTCTCTGACTCCATAGGTGTTGTAGCGCCACTTATGGTATGTTGGCAGCATCTCCTTTAACACCAGCAGCACACAGGGGATCAGACCTTTGTTCTGAGTGCTGCCAAGCTGACCCTGAAAAAATATCATATAATATAAATATCATAATACACATAATAGCAGGAGGACAACAGAAAAAAGAATACATTTCACCTAAAAACTGTCATTACCTTAACCAGGGTTGTAATGAGACGAAGGAAAGCGATGGTCACAGCATATTCCCCTCTGGGCTGCTCAATCTGGACCAGCAGGTTGCCATAGTTACCTGCCTTCATCCCCTCCGCACTAGGAAATAAAAGACACAGTTTTGTTCTACACGTTTTACTTCCCACAAAAGTAAAACTCTGATATTTGCCAGGAAAAGTAAGCTTTTGGAAGCACACAGTTTGGGCTTTTTAGTTTACCTCACACACTGAGCCATGCTGGTCAAAGGGTTGGAGGCAAAGGGGAGGAAACCAGTGTGGTGCAGACTGGACCACACCTGAAGGTAAAAAGAAGAAGATACCGTATATGAATTGGTTGAGGAGGTTTCAAGAACACTGACTTTTATTAATCATTTTACTTTCTGTTCGCACTGGAAGTACCCAGTTAACCCACCTTCCCCGGCATCCTTGCAGCCAGTACAGAGAGGCAGTTCACACAGGAGGCAATCACATCTACTGGAGGGTTGATGACTGACGTTAACCTGACACACGACAAAAGACAAATCAATTCTTGCATTTGAATCAAGACTATTGCAAAGAGGAAAAGCATAATAAACTAATAGAGTTTGGTGTCTCTGTAAAGTTAACTTACCTCTGCAGCAACATGTAGATGCGTGAAGTTAGAGGTAACAGACAATCTGACACAGTCCAGTCTGTGCTTATGATCTTATGGACCAGATCCAGGATGGGCTTCACACGCGCACAGTGAGCGAGGACATCTAGCGGAAGGAACGTCACATAATAGAGACAAATTAATCCTTTTGGAAAAGTCAGTACTCAACAATCAGCCACAATAAAAAGCTTGTTTTTTTAAATTCATATATGTCTGATTATATTTTATACTATTCTTCATTCTTGACAACAAATCCACTGAAAGGGGGAAAAAAAAACAAGGCGGAACTGACCCAACTGATAAATATTGTCCTTGATTTAAAAGCATGGAAGAACTTATTCATCATTACCAAAGATTTCCGCTGTTGCCAAAAGACACTTTAAAAACACATCACTAAGCCAAGTTGTTGTTCCTTCGTCACAATGATTATAGGTCCTCTATACTTTATTTTGAGTCTATCCCATATCAACAGTGTCATGCTGCCATAAATCCACTGATGAATAGTCCCCAACAAATACATAATGAGCAGCTGCTTGAGTAAAGTTTATTAAAGGTTACAATGCCCAGCTGTTAAAGGACATTTTGATCCCTTAAAAAATGTCTATAACTCTGAAACTACTCTTTTTATGAGACGTTTGAAACCACAAAACAAATAAAAATATTATATCAAGAGTGTTCTTGGATTTTAAATGTGATATGACCAGTTGTGTACCTGCGGTTGAAACAACATGGAGCAGCATTTCCACCTCACAGGTGAAGAGAGTCCAGGAACTGTAGGAGTAGTCCCAGCGCACCACGTAGCCCTGCTCGCCTCCAATCATCACCTGACCCAGCACTCCCTGTGGCATCCACAGGTTAGTCTGCCCTGTGCCTGTTGATCGAGATGAAATGTGAGGATTTATGCACATTACATAGAACAAAAAAAATGAAAAATATGCAACAATTGTTCACCAGGCCTTCAGACAATCTTTGTTACATTAAATTGTCTACCTTTATTCGGATCTCAGGGTAATAACAACAAACCAACCAAGAGGGTAGAGAAGTTTTGGAGTTTGTCTCCTCCACAGCGTCTCATCATCCTTGGAGATGATGTCATTGGGCTTGTGTTTATAAACTTGTGTGTAGAAGGACATCTTATCCAAGAAGTTGTAGACCTGTCATACAGAAATAAGACCATTTACAAAAGGAAAAGTTGAACATGCATACATTTGTGCGCGTGTAACACTTACCTTTTTGACCGTCGACTTGTTTGACAGAAGTGCAGTTAGAAGCTGCAGCAGAGGTCCAATCTTATGAGGGAACATCCCAACTGCACTGTCCAGGATCATTCCTAGTCCCATGTTTGGCTTCTGGATTAAACATGTGACACACAACAAAGATTATCAACAGTGTTATCCCATCTTGCCTTTTAAGAACCATCTAATTTGTCTTTTCTCACCATTTCCCAAAAGACTTCAGCCAGACTGGGAGCAGAGAGGACCTCACAGGCAGCATCAGTTAGGTGGGAGCACTGCGTCGCCACTCCATCAGACTGTACCACAGAACACAACAAGGCAAGTTACCATCACAGCTCATATATATGGATGTGACAACATAAAAATGTAAAATCGAGGTGCGTACCTGCAGGCTCTCTTCTTCAAAAGAAGTGATCACAAACGAGAGGAGGCCGTAGACACACATTTTTGCTGTGCTTGCTGTACACTGGAGAGATAAAGAGACAAAAAGACCTAAAAATGACTGCAGTGTAACAAGAACAATTACCAATATGAGAGCAGATACTGGTACTTTGTTGTATATACAAGCTTAATTTTTTTAATCTCATTAAAAAAAAATATGTTTGATGGTGAAACCTGTTCAAATAAGAGATCAAATGAAGACATTTTTAAATTCTCTGTGTTCTCACTCAGAGCTACCTAAAACTCTGCATAATAAGATATTGTTTCAGTGCCATGTTTCCACTTTGGTGCTTGACTATACTGCAGATATAAAACACAATTTGAAGGGCATGATTATGAAAGTCTGATGTAGCTTCGGTCCTGACTATAAAACTGATGCAGAGTACAATACGTTTCCCGTTTGGCAGAAGGTTTTCATTCTAACCATCTCATTAGAGACTGATTTGGCTCTGAGGCCAGAGGTTATTACATTTTACTGCCTGTTTGAGAAAATCAGAAGCACCAGGATTCAACTTTACTACTATTGCTGCTCTGTGGCCTTTGATTAGTGGGGGTTATGACTCTTGTGAAAGCGTGCTACTTCCTTGAACTAATGTGTTCTGAGGTGTGCAGCAGCAGGATATAATTCAAGCAATTTTAGGTAATGAAGGCAGAGCTGTCCAAAACTGAAATGTTTAAAAACAAACTATTTCACTCTAACTTAATAGTGATTTTTTTTGCCAATAATTCCTAACAACTTTGCACTGAACCCAAGTGTGCATCTGTGCATCTTACATTATTCCCTGAGGCTCCAAGACCTTTCAGCATGGTTGAGAGGTACTTGAACACCCCCAGCTGCAGGGCGGTGTTGCCTATCCTCCTGATCACGGGGCTGGACTCGTCTGGTCTCAGAGTGTGTCTCAGCAGGACCCAGGCCAGCAGCACTGGACTATGATGAGGGATGTCACCGAATGTCATTAGCAGCTGATCCATCTCCTGGAAAAGACAGCGAAAACCGGTTCAGAGCTTAAACTAATTCTCTTAATGTATAGTTTGTGTAAAGAAAAGCCAGACTTCAGAATTGTGGAGTTCTTCCAGAAAAAATAGGTGTCATACTCAAATCTGCAGCTCTAGACAGCTTCAGCATGATATAGTAAACTGTTTAGGTTTTTCAGACAGCACAGACTGTGTGGAGGATGAACACTAATATTGCAAACGTCTCCTTTACTTAGAGACTCAAATCAAACCTTAATGACATCGGGAGCACTTGAGAACTGGTGCTGTTCTGTGCAATCCTCAAGAGCACACTTGTGCAGGAAATCTATGTCCATTCCTTCAACCAGAATAAGAGAGCTCAAGTATCTGCCGGCCAAAGAAAACACACAATTCATTAAATATGACAGACGAAATTAAAAATTGTTAAAAATTCTTGATATAACCATATATTTGCCAATAAATGCTTATTGCAGATGTATTGTATCAGTGTATATATCTGCCAACAAGATACTGACACACAGAAATGGTAGTGACATTAAACAGTTTGCACACAATCCAGTATATATCTTGGTCATACAATACAGAATTTACAGGAATTCTTCAAGGATGTTGAGCTGAAGAGCAATTTATAAGGACATTGGAATTTCAATCATTATAAAATTGTGTGTGGTGTCCAATGTCTCTGATGACTGCCTGACTTCCTGATCATTTGTTAGTATTTACCAAAAGTATGTTCCATCTGCTCAGTTTGTTGTGTATTTAAGGGCATTTTTAGTTTTTAATCAAAGTCACTTAACATGAACACACCCAGCTCCTTTAAAGCATATATTGCACTACTGTGTGTATATTTTCCTCTCTAGCCTTGTAAATATCTGTATATATTGTGTTATACTTATTTTTATTACTAGTATTTATTTCTCTTCTTCTTTCTATAGTTTTTTATTATTCTCTTATTCCTAGGGTGACATCAACAGCTGAAACCAAATTCCCTGTATGTTGTGTATGTACTTGGTCATTAAGTTGACTCTGATTCTGATATGAATGATACACAAACACAAAGTTTCTAAAGTGCACTCACCCGATGCGGTCGACCAGCGCATCCATGCTCTTGTCTACAAGGTGTCTGTTGGTCTGCCGCAAACCAAAGCCTTGCTCTTTGAACATTTTGGTAAAACTCAACAGGTCAGATGGGCTCATCTCAAAATAAGCATAATACAGAAAGATGATCTCCAGCAGCAGAGACTGTTCTCTCAGACACTGTAGGAACCATCGAGACACCTGCCTCTCCGTCTAAAAAAACAATAACAATGAAAACAAAAAGCATGCAGTTATGACCTTGAAGTCAAACAATAAAAATGTAAGTAAAACTAAGGGTACAATAGCCAATATATTAGCAAAATATGAAACAAGCTTATATTATCACCATGAGGTTTCCATGAGTTTCCCATGTTGGTGCTTCTGCCTTGAAGAGATTTTCAAACTGTGACTGGTATTTGCTCACCAGGTCCTTCTCCAGCTTATTCACACAATTACTGTACTCAGCCTAAACGAAAAACAAACGCATTACAGCAACAACAAATTAAATATTCTTCATGAGAAACACTTATTATTAAACCTGTGTTTATCAGGTATCTGACGTAATACAAGTGCAGCTGCTTCTCACCCTGTAGGGATGACGCTCGTCCTGAAAGTATGTCAGCAGGAGGAGGACACATCTGAGCAGACACATGCGCTCCTCATAGTAATAGTCAGCAATCTGTGAAAACACAAAACAAGCACTCACACTTGCTGGATTAAATATGGAAGGTGTAACTGTCATGCTGGATCAGGAATCAGTGAACGTAAAGGACATCTCTATACCGACCTTTAACAGTAGAGCCTGGCTTTGGCGCTCATCCTTGAGAACAACCTGTATAGAAGACTCTGTTATCCAATGTTTGAATTTATCTCTTTATATCTTTTTACAATTTTGTTCTTCAAAAAAATCAATGACCTTAACTGCATTATAGTATTAAATCCTAGTCTCAAAACAGATTTTCATTGAAAACTGTGTCAAAAGTGCTGCCCGAGATTGCAGATAAAAAAGAAAACAATAGGAGGGATGACAGATACCTTTAATGAATCACGAGTTCCTCTGTAGTCCTCTTGTAGGTAGCACTGTAAAAGCTGCACACTCTGCTGCTCATCAAGGTTCTGTAACAATGTAAAAATAACTATTTAGAATCAAATCATCATGACATGCACATCACCAACTGAAGACAACAAACCATATATGTTTCAGAAAAAAAAGTTTTTATTTCTTACCAATAGTTTACTGATCCTCAGACCAAAGTCCTTCAGTGGTTGTGCAACATCTTTGTTCTCCTTCACTTTCCCAGCAGAGGATGAGCTAAAACAGGTAGTGCTGACAATTACTTTTTCAGTGATGAATAATAGTGCATGTAATATAAAAAACAAAACTGTAACATTACCTGGGTGGTTTGTAGTAACTGAGACCCTGATGCAGTCTGTCCCAATGACTGTCAAGTTCCGCATCTATCTGAGCCTGTGGTCACCAAGCATTAATAACAAAAGAGAAAAGAATTTTTTATAGATGCGTCAATGGCTTAAGAAGTATTAAAAATGACCAACAGATTCATTTGCTTCTGGAACAACAGTCCTGCACACTTATACATAGCAGGAGAACAATCGGCAAGAGGACATACCGGTTCTCTCAATGCAGACCTTCCCAGCAGTATGGTCCATAACTCTCGACAGCTTCTAAGAGAAGAATGGGTATATTTTAGCAAAGTGATAATGGGCATTAATGTGTGTATACTGTGCTGTATTAATACACAGCAGTACACAAGAAAGTATCAGTACATTGTGTGTTAAAGTACAATTTTTTTCTAATAAACAGATTAGAGGTAGTCAATGTGTCGATATACATTTGGAAAACATGAATCAGTTGACTGTCAGAGATTTTCTCTGCTATATTTATTGCAGAAACATTTTTTTAAAGATCTCTGATAGAGTATCTTCATTTGGCAAGTTGAACCAAAAAGAATTAACTACAATTTCTGTTTGTTCTTTAAATAATAACAATAACTTGATTTATATAGCACGTTCAAAATCAATGGAGTACAAAAGGCAACATAACATCAGTGAGATAAAGATAAACACATGACAGGCCAATATCAGTCTAGTCAATAATAATCATATTCATATATGTGTGTGTGTGTGTGTGTATATATGTGTGTGTATATATGTGTGTGTGTATATATATATATATATATATATATATATATATATATATATATATATATATATATATATATATATATATATATATATATATAAAAAAACTAGCACATTTAAAGCAACAGCTGGTGAGCTAAAGTGCTTTGCGGAGAAATAAAATTGTCATTACAAATTTATAGTAGTTTGATAATAAGGTTATGACCTTACCTTTATTTATTATGTACATTTACCTGAGCAAGTTAACTATTTCAGTTAAGCCTCAATAATATAACTTTTTAAAAAATATATTTGTACATATGGAATTTATGACCACATGTTAACCTTGTGACCTGAAGTTACATTTACTATTATAATTTGTGTTTTCTAAGGTGAGTTTATGTACCATCCCTCAACAGTATAGGGTTTGTCTTTGTAATGTTGCTGCACATGTTGACTTTGTTTATACACACAGTTGCTGCGATTGTCAATGAAAGTTTAAGACTTAATGAACCGTGTACATACAGATACGTGTTGAAACTCATAATATGACTGACTGTGGCTTGTGTCGTACTTTGTAACGCAGATTCTGACATTTGCAGATTCATTTTAACCTCTCTCTACTGCTACACCTCCGTTGTTTATTATATATTGTATATATTAAAGTTTTGGTGCAAATGAATTGACTGTGACAAATTAGCTAATGTGATTAATAACAGACTGACGGTTGAGTTAGTTTCAGCTTTTAGATCAAACAACGCAAATGCGGGAAATATTTCTCATACAGATGATTTTAGCTAACTTAGCAATTGTCCTGTCCATATCCAAACAGTAGCGTTAGCTTCTCCATAATTACAACTAACCACACAGTGACGAGTCACTGCGGTTTACGGAGCTAACTAAGAAGCACTTTATCTCGACATAAACAAAGTGTCTTCAATTCAATACCCAGATTTATTAGACTAACTAACCCTAAAGAGTTCGCATAAGTGTCGTGCTGTTGTTGACATGCGGCTTGCACACCGCGCTGCTGAAAAGCCATTCAAATGTTTAGCGGTTAGCACTTGCTAAGCTAAGTTAGCGTGGTGCTAACAGAGTAAAAGACAAGCCGCCAAGTGTAACTGTGAATGTTCTTAAGACCTAACAAACAGGCATGTTGCGTAGAAGTGGTCACTCACTGGGAAATACTTTAAAAGTGACTAAAACACTGTAGACATTAAATAAAGTTAGTTGCTATGATTCTACCTGACGCTCATCTCCGATTCCGCCATCTTCGCTTCTGTCATATGATTGGCTGTTGTGAATGCTCGTCATCGCAGACGTAGGCAGCTTGTTCTTCGTTGATACCGTGGTGTTCTTCGTCCAGTGCCATCTTCTGGTGAGAAATATTCTTGCGCATATCCTCTAAAAACTTAGATGTAATTTTAAGCAAAACTTGAATTACTCCGCTTGTGATTTTTCTTCTGCTCTGATAATCCATGTCATTTATTTATAGTTCGAAGTGGGATTTACTTATTTCGAGATTGTCATTTCCTCCATGCATTTATGTGCACTATTGCATGTCATTAACTTTGGGTCCTCTCTCCTTGAACCTCTCCAGGTATTTCTGTCCCTGGATCTGGACAGTGCTTATGTGCAGCCTCTTGTCTCATCAGTCTAGTGTTTGTTGCTCCCTTTAAAAAGGAATGTTCTCCTCCACTGTCACCAACATGCTGCTTATCAGGAACCTTTGGATTTGTTGGGTTTTGAATGTATACTTTTTGTAGAGACGTAACCGTAATTTGTCAGTTAGACAGGTAATTTGTTATAGAATATAATATTGTAAGATACTGATTTCAACATTTAAGTTAGTCAGGTTTGCTTTTAGTATATATAATATTGCAGAGTCTTAACTTAAATATTTAATCTAATCAGTTGAATTTCTTTTTTATACCTCCAATATTGAACAACTCAGGTCAATTTACATGATAAATAATGCTGTAGTGTAGAGACTCAACATCTATATTCAATTAAGTTAGGCAAATCTTGCATAATATTATAGGACCTTAACTGCAGTATTTACCTTATTATGGTAAATTAAAATAATAAATAATACTGTAGGGTCTTTACCTTAATATTTAATTCACTTGGGATGGTGGTATATAATTAAGACGACTGTAACGTCTCAGTCTTAATGTTTAATTTAGTCAGGTAAATTTGTGTTTTATATAATTTTATATAATCTTTTAGGGTATATTTTAGGGTCTTAACCATAATATTTAATTTATTCAGGGAAAATTTCATAATTAATGATAATCTTGGGTCTTTACAGCATCAGTTAACTTACCTGGATAAATTTAAATAATAAATATTTCTGTAGGGTCTTAGCCTTAATTTTTAATTTACTCAGGTAATGTGTATTTTATACTATATATTTTATAATATAGTAGGGTCCTAACCGTGATACTCAGATAACAAATGACACTTTAGGGCCTTAACCATAATATTTAATTTGGCCAGGTAAATTTTGCATTATTAATAATATTGTAATTATTTAATCTAACTTCATTATAATAATAATAATAATAATAATAATAATAATAATAATAATAATAATAATAATAATAATAATAATAATAATAATAATAATAATAATAATAATAACAACAACAACAAACAACAACAACAACAACAACAACAACAATTATTATTATTATTATTATTATTATTATTATTATTATTATTATTATTATTATCATTATTATTATTATTAATGATCATAATCATAATTTTGAAACGTGTTAAACCTAAGGTGTACGACTTATCTCATAATAATGGAAGCATTAATTTAATAATAGAACAATGAAGAAACTCGCCTTTAAGAGTTATTTTTACGAGTGTACCACGTGACCCGGCTGTCAAACATGGCTCCTTCCTACTGGGTGTGAGAGGAGCGACAGCTGACAAAGGAAAGAACTGTGTCCAGAAGGGACGGCAGCGATTCAAATCTCAGCACAGCTTCGTCGAGACAACTCTGCACCTATGTGGTACGTCCTCTTATGTTCGTCAGCTCTCGTTTTATTTCCTCACCGCCAGCTGCTGGAGCTCAGTGTGCTAACTCGGCTCACTCAGCTGCTTTTCGCTGTTAGCTTGATGCTGTCCGAGGTTGCAGCATCCTCGCCTCACTTCAGTGAGGGTTAGCTGTCCGCATCGGGCTGTACCAGCGTTAATGTCTGCATGTCAGAAATGACTCGAGTTGGGGTTTTTAATCGGTCTTTTCATTGATTCGAGTGTTAAAGTCAACCTCTATAGTAGATCCAGGCCACTGGATGGTCCGTCCACCCTCCAACACCCACAGGAACAAAAGGTTGCAGCTCATGTGGAAAGAACTTGGGTTTCTCCTACTCTTCATACACGTGTTCGGATAGTTGCGTGAATTTCACACTGGCTGGGTGAATGTTCACTGTGGCCATAGTTCAGTGTTGGAGGCAGATAAAGCAGGACTAAAGTTCAGAGTTAGAAGAGCAAAAATGACTCAGCCTCTAATACAGTGCTGGATTCAGGAATGCCTGGAAATTACTGGTAGGGCTGCATGATATTTGGGGGGGGGGAGACAAACTGAACTGATATTTTCTACTTAAATGTACACTTTATTAGTTCATATTTTGTACTTCTGTTTATCTATATGTTTTGTACTGTTTATATTTCTGACCTTGAATGGGAGTAGCTGTAACATAAGCAATTTCTCCTCTGGGATCGGTAAAGTATTTCTGATTCTGATGACTTGAATACTTTTATTTGGGAAGAATTAATCATTCTAGATTGACTGCTGTGATTTTATAGAGTATCTACATCAAAAGACAAAATCATTTTTAAAGAGCAGTTTTTAATATAAGATTTGCTCATAGACTGATACATCAGATACAAAAAAACAAATTCTGAGAACAAAATGTGATAAAATTGATAGCTGTTAAAGGCACTTAAAATATTTTAAATGCCTTTAACAGCTTTTGATGGCATTCAGATCTGGCTTTGCACTCATCATGCAGAGTGTTGTGTTGTCCCAGTTGGGAAACGCTGCTGATTGAGTACCTGTTTTTCATCAACATCATTCTCTCTCTAGCTGTTGTTTCTTTGCACAACTAAATCTTCCTTTTAGTGTTTCTCTCTTGTTCCTTACTCATTTTGCTGCACACATGTGAAGTCTGCATGTCAATACATTCTGTGTCTTTTAAGTTTTAAAAAACTCAGTGTATCCAAGAACCTTTAAATAAGAGTAAATTATGCTCCATCAGACAGACTTCTCATGTAGATTAGTCATCAAAAATGAGAACCGTGTGAGGAAAAAGCTTTTTGCAGTGAGAATATACACTCACTGTCCACTTTATTAGGTACATGTTGCTAGTAAAAGATTGGACCCCCTTTTGCCTTCAGAACTAATTCTTTGTGGCATACTTTCAACAAGGTGTTGGAAAAATTCCTCAGAGATTTAGGTCCATATTGACATGATCGTATCACATAGTTGCTGCAGATTTGTCGGCTGCACATCCATGACGCCAATCTCCCGTTCAACCACATCCCAAAGATTCTAATAGCTTGAGATCTGGTGACTGTGGAGGCCTGTGGAGTACAGTGAACTCATTGTCAAGTTCAAGAAAGCAGCTTCAGATGATTTGAGCTTTGTGACATGGAGCATTATCCTGCTGGAAGTAGCATCAGAAGATGGGTCACTGTGGTCATAAAGGGATGGACATGGTTACCAACAATATTCAGGTTGACTGTGGCGTTTAAATGATGCTCAGTTGGTACTAAGGGGCCCAAAGTGTGCCAAGAAAATATCCCCCACACCATTACACCACCAGCAGCAGCTTTAACTGTTGATACAAGGCAGGATGGATCTATGCTTTCATGTTGTTTACACCAAATTCAGACCATCTGAATGTCACAGCTTAAATGGAGACTCATGAGACCAGAAAACAATTATTTTCCAATCTTCTGTTGTCTAGTTTTGGTGAGTCTGTGTGAATTGTAGCCTCGGTTTCCTGTTTTTAGCTGACAGGAGTGACACCCGGTGTGGTATTCTGCCGCTGTAGACCATCTCCTTCAAGGTTGTTGTGCATTCAGAGATGGCGTTCTGCATTCCTTGGTTGTAACGAGTGTATATTTTAGTTACTGTTGCCTTTCGATCATCTTGAATCAGTCCTCCCATTCTCCTCTGACCTCTCACATCAAAAAGGCATTTTCATCCACACAACTGCCGCTCACTGGATATTCTCTCTTTTTCAGACAATTCTCTGTAAACCCTAGAGATGGCTGTGCATGAAAATCCCAGTAGAATAGCAATTTCTGAAATACTCAGACCAGCCCATCTGGCACCAACAACCATGCCACATTCAAAGTCACTTAAATCCCCTTTCTTCCCCATTCTGATGCTCAGTTTGAAGTTCTCTTGACCATGTTTGCATGCCTAAATGCACTGAGTTGCTGCCATATGATTGGCTGATTAGCTATTTGTGTTAACAATCAATTGAACAGGTGTACCTAATAAAGTGGCTGGTGAGTGTATAAGCACATAATTATGTACTGTGCATCCATAACTGTTATTCGTTGTTCTGTTTTGTGCTGAATTGTGTATTTGCTCATGAATGGTAACATGACTTTCCCCATTTTTTTTCTAGACATCCACAGCAAGGGAAAATTACCTGCCAAATGATGAAGTGTGCCAGAGAGAGGAACTGACAAAAGAAGGCCTTCATTGTTGCAGACCATCTGTTCAGATCCACCCTCCTCCTCCTCCTCCCTCCCTGTGAGTCCCACCCTGCAGCCATGCTTGTCAACCCAGTGTACGTGGAGTCCACTGTAGTTCTGGCCGTGGTGCTGTGTGTCCACATGGCGGTGTGGAACCAGCACTCCTGGTGCAGCATCGCCCTCGTCATTCAGGCTTTTTACGTGCAGCACAAATGGGACCGTCTGCTCAGGTCGGGAGGCGCCGTGTTCCAGTTTCGCCCGGCAGCAAACAGCGGCATCGTTCCAGCCTCCATGGTGATGCCTTTATTGGGCCTGGCGCTGAGAGAAAAGTGCTCCGCCTCAGGGAATGTCTACTTCGAGCGCTTCTCCATGGTGGTCACCATCACAGGCATGATGCTGGCTCTGTTTCTCTCCCTGATTGCACTGGGAATCACAAGACCCATCCCCACCAACACCTGTGTGATCGCAGGAATGGCCGGCAGCGCGATTCTCTACACGACAAAACAGACGCTGACTGTGTCTGAGGTCATCGAGGTCTTAGAGGTCCTGTTGATCTTCGTCTATCTCAGCCTGATTGTGCTTTACTTGCTGCCGCGCTGCTTCACGCCTGGAGAGGCGCTTCTGATCGTCGGAGGAATCAGTTTCATTGTGAACCAGCTCATCAAGCGCTCCCTGAACCTGGCAGAGGTGAAAGGTGATCCAGTCAACTATTTCCTGCCAGTTATCGTGGTGGGTTCCCTGTTGCTGGGTGTTTTCTTTGCGCTGCTCTTCTGCTTCATGGAGTCTGAAACTTGGGTGTCGTCGCTTTTCTTTCATATGATGACAGCAGTTCTGGGTCTGGGAATCCTGATGCCATGGCTTTCCTTGTTCATCGGCCGGCACCCCTTTATGTGGCTGTTGGACTTTGTCACATTCAATGACAGAAGACTCTGTCTGCTGGGGTACTGGGTGTTCCTGGCTGTCGTGGCCACTATTGTTGTTTTACATCAGAACTATCAGCGGCAGTCGGGCTCCAAGAAGCACCAGGCCTCAACTGTTGTCAGGAAGTACTTCCATGTGATTGTCGTGGCCACGTATGTTCCAGGGCTGATATATGACAGACAGCTGCTCCATGTGGCCTCTGTGGGATGTTTGGCGATTTTCTTGTTCCTGGAATACGTGCGTTACTTTAGAATCAGGCCTCTCGGTCAGCTGCTCAGGCAGCTGCTCACCTTGTTCCTGGATGAACGGGACTCTGGGCCTCTCATCCTCACCCACATTTACCTGCTAGTGGGCATGTCTCTGCCCATTTGGCTATTCCCTGGGCCCTGTGCACCAAAGGGGATCCTCCCTGGTGCAGGCGGCCTGGTGCCCTATGCAGGTGTGCTGGCTGTGGGGATTGGAGACACTGTGGCATCTGTGTTTGGCAGCACCATGGGGGAGATCCGCTGGCCCGGCACTAAGAAAACCATGGAGGGGACTGCAACATCGGTGTTTGCCCAGATCATCGCAGTGGCCATGTTTCTCATCTTCGACGGGAGCATCAACCTGAACTCCACCTACTCATGGATTGTTGGCTCCATCACTCTGGTGGCCATGCTGGAAGCCTACACCTCCCAAATAGACAACCTCCTGCTCCCACTCTACCTCTTCATCCTGCTGTTGCTTTGAGTGGACAGATAGCATAAACAAACGGATCCCTCCCCCCTGTTCTCAGCCCTTTCTGGTGGGCAAGCAAAAATGCTGAAGTTGGAAAAAATGTCTAAAAAATATGTAGTAGAAAAAACAGAAGTCGCTTTAGGAATCAGTGGATTTGAACACAAATGAAAGTTTTTACTGGCACAAGAGTTGACTCGTTAAAAGCCAACAATGTAATCAGGATTTTTTTATTTTGTGTGACACTAAATAAAATCTGCTCCTGACTTTACTCTGATGTGATGTTAGCATGAGGTTCGAGTCTGTTGTCTTCAGATCACAAGTCATCTCAGTATCAGTTTCTCTGGAATGAGGAATGAGACATTTTTAGAATAAGTTGCTGACAAATGTGAGTAAGAGTTGCTAAATATTCTTTGAGCTTAGTGACAGCGGTGGTGTATGCTTTCACCGCTGACACCAACAACTCCTAAATTATGCAACAGGAGATTCAGTTTAGCAAAGTGAGAAAATGTCCTTTAAACAGGTCCAGCAGATCATCAGTGAGGATTAGTTTGCTATTCTGCAAATAGATATATGCCTTAGTATTGCCTTTTGAAGAACATTATTTGAAGTTAAATTATTGATACATCTCTTTCTTAATCAAGCCCTCCATTCTTAGATTATTATTTTGCCTCCCTGACGGCAATACGAAAGACTTACTGCTGAAAATATTTGCCTTAAGAAGTATATTTTCTATCGCATATGACTTACTATTGTAGAAGCCGTAGATGAAAGCATGGCAGCCCCTCCGCTCTTCTTTACAAGGGCTGATTTCTACTTAAATATGGCAGAAACTCACTATGCTCCTGCATGACACTAATGTGAAATCAAGTACTGTAATGTATATGCAGGTAACCTACTGTAAATCTCTGTTTGATAAATCGAATTTGCTTAGTATTTCGGTGGTTTGATGGGACCCCGTAGTGGTAAACTTAATATATATGTTTCCTTGTGACACTGAGCCTTCAAATTTTTGGACTCTGTAGATTTGCTTCAGGCCAAACTGATAAAGAGGCCCTTAGTTTTTAGTGATTTTTTTTTCCCCCATCCCAAATTATTATTTGAAATGTTTTATAGAAATATCCTCAAATGTCACCAGGCTTGGTCTCATCTTCCTGAGATGACAATGGTACCTTTTCGAACCCAAACCTTGTTTTCAGCACAATTTAATTATTTAATGTTCATCCGTGGTGTTTTTTATGTTGTGATTACAGTTAATTAGCATGATCCTGCTTGTATGTTGTTTTTGCCATCCTTCTTACATTTTTAAAAAATGTTATACTGCATGTTGAGTTTATCAGGGGAGAAAAGGTAAAGCTGAAATGTCTCTATTTGTAGTCCATTTGTTTAATGCTCATTTGAGGATTGAGAAGAGGGACCTGTGCGACTTGCTGACTGTACTTTGATAAGACAAGCGTAAAACCTTTTGCTTTCTCAGTTTGATTTTACAGCTAACATAAGGCGGTTTATAATCATTCGTACATGAACTTTGCTTGCTTTTAATTTGAGCTGCGTCTTAAGATGAACATACTTGAAAACAGAAATGCTTACTGTTTGTCTGTAAAAATATGTAAGAATCTGCCATCTCATTTGGACACAGATTTGAAAAATATGACAAGAAGAAAGCTGGATGATGTTGAAGAGGAGATGCTGAATAAAAGTGGATCTAAATAGCTGTGTTGGGGGGTGTCTGTGGGAAGTTGATCAAAAACGTCTATTTCAATGAAATCTTGATTTAAGTCTCCTTAAAAAACACTGATTTATTCTTTGAAAATTGAAGTTTTCCGCTATAAAGCCACAGTTTTAAAAGTAATTCTGGATCAGGCTATATTCTAATCCACATATAGGTCATAGGTCATAAGTTCTGCATCACATTTTCTACGGATAAAACTGTTCATATATTTTGGTCCCTTATTGGAAAAGTATCCTGAGCAGCACCGAAGGCCAAAGATATCCTTCATTTAGTGTAGAGAGGTGGGAACGGGAGCTCCTCAGTGGGTTGCAACCTTTAAGGAGATATGAAAATACGACAGATTGGTTAAAATGCGGAACTTTTGAAATTAACAGAAATTTTGAATGAAATTAGCAAATTACAAAGACGGCAATTCAAGATAAATGAGGTGTGGCTATTAAATAATGACACTGTAATTCAATTTTGTTTAATTTGAACAGAAAGAAACATTCAGGGGTTGCTAATGTTTGCCTATTGATCAATGTACACTATGTGGCTCCAATAACATAAGCCCAGTCTCTATTTTTATTCGTCACACCGCAACCATTTAACAGCACAGGTCACCAAGGGTTTACACTGTTGTTTTATTATTTTGTCTTGTTTGTGTAACAATCACGGTTTTATGCTAAGATCTCATGTAGTAATGCTCCTTCACATGTTTTAAATGTATGAAACAAAGTGAACATTGACCTAAAGCTTGACTTTTAAAAAATATTACACAAGTCAAATCACATATAAAATCTAAATTAGAGCTTTTACCCACATTATACAGCCCTATTACTGACTCAGTTTAGTGACTCTTCTCTGCGTTTTAGATATTCAGTGTTGAGCCGTGAATGTGATGCCACAGTACATGCTGGCGTCTTGCTAAAGCTGTTGGCAACAAAAGTGATGCAGTCTTGCATCTCTATAGCCAAAACAGGCAGTTGCAGAATAATGGCATGTTGAAATTCCCCTTATATCCCCACATTTTACTTAGATAGGTGACCTGACCGAGTGAAGAAACTGGGATTACAAGCAGAAAAGAAACATGTTTTAGTGCGTTCACATTGGTTTATTCACTTAAACCTTTCTCTGCAGCAAACCAGAAAAGTGCAACTGCAAGTAGAGCAGCACATTTTAGAATAAAGCCCTTTTCAGACATGGGACGCATAACTCTGCTGGCTTCAACAACTTGTTAAAGTGACGGTATTCTGCAGTTCAGACAAAGATCTCTTTTATGTTAATGTTTCTCACAGCTTCATTCGGACAGACCCACCACTGTGACAGAGAAAGCCATGGTATGTGTGGGATATTTGTGAAGCACATGAGACTGAACAGTATGTCAAGAGACGTGATACATAATAATGTGCTAATAGAGGAAAAACTATCTAAATCCACTATGTAACAAACGATTTAACTGTTGCTTATGAACATTGACTCTGTGTCACAGCTCACCTGTCTGGGGTGAAGAAAAGTTAGCAGTGGGACTTGCTGTTCATGTCAGGGATTATTTATAATCCTAAGAAATTAATGAAGCTACTGTTGTGGCATGTGCAGAAAAACTTGCAAATGCTCTCACTTTGTAGACGCTCACATGGATCTTGCTGGTGTTTGGTCGCTTGCTGGTGAATAAACTCAGAGGAAAGACTTCTACAGACAGCTGGGAGCAACAAATTAAGCTTCAGCTCCTGTTAAGCTTTTGTAAAAATCAGGATTACATTCATAATTGGTGGGTCTCATTAATCTGACCTGTTCCATGTTTACTACAGTGAAGTTTGTAATCGAGGATAAATTGTCTGACAAAAAGCACAAGAAAGATGTTTTGTGATTTTGGCAACAAACTGTCTTTTGTGCTCTCTGTGATGTTTTTGGTCCAATATTGGTGCTGAAATCTGGAAAAAAAAACTTCTCCAAATGGTTTCACAGAACTTGAAGTGCAGCACTTGTGCATCCATGGACACATGCAGTAAAGCCACGCTGTTCAGACTTGTGACGTGCTGAAAGCGATACAGAGGTGTTAGTCCTTGGATTTCTAATGGAAAAGTGAGCAGGGTGTTCTTTGAGACATGAAGCCGACCCATTCAGATGATGTCAGCTTAAAAGGAATGCATGTCTGAAAGAGGCTTTATATTCAGCTGCATAGTAATATCTGAAGTTTCCTGATATTAGCTAACATCAAGGGTCACACCAGACAAAGTGAGGCAGTGAGTTTTATTAATGACAAATTCAACTTTTCATCTAGGAGGAAGACTGGGCTCATGTGTGTTCATGTCATCATGTTAGTGTCTCTGATTCTGTTGTGAAGATTATGAGCACAAAAACTGTAGAATGATACATAATAGGTACTTCATATGGAGTAGATGATTTAATAAACAGGCCTTTAGACATGTCACAGTAAGAGTAGCACAGGTGTAATGAAATTAAACACTGGGACACTTAAATAGAACAGAACTGTGATAATGTTATGAGGCAGCTGTCCTTCTACTACTGTGACAAGTCAAAATGTCTGTCATGAAGAAAGCCTATTTTGCTACTTGTGTGTGCTACAATCTCCACTGCTGATATTTGACCTTTTAAGGCAGTATGTAAAGAAGAAAGATCATGGCAAACATTTAGAGTGTCATTTCAGAACACGACGGATCTCTATGAAAATGTCTGCTATGAATTGTTTAAAGCACTCAAAAATGTCTAAAGAATTTTAGGTCAACATTTCAACCTAGAACTTGTTTTAAATATTGTTTAACGAGTGTTTTTCCTGATGTTTAATGTTGTACAGTTTGATTTATTATTCACGTTGCTTCTGTATTTCACAATCTAACTTTGTGTTGATGTTGTTCTTTGAACTCTAACCCCAAAAATGTGCCTGCTCAGGAACTGTGACCATCCAGAAGGGGTTTTCAAAGTGTTTTGCACAATTTTCTTAATTTCAACCCAGATTGTTAGTGTTTTATATAGATAAGTTTTTAATATTTTAAATTACAGTTTTTCATATGTGTGTTTTCTTGCTGTTTTCAAATGTGTGTTTGGTTTTCTGTGATTGCACCTTGCAAAGTTCTAGTCAAGTCCTGCTTTTCTATCACCTCAGACTACATCTTAAGGTTCAGAGAATTAAATAACAATGTGATATTATGAGGAGTGAGACAGTTGCTGCGATTATTACAAATATCCCACAGAGTGTATCTAAAGAATTAAAGAGAATGAAGCTGCTCATTGATATAAATTAATTCCCAGAAGTACACTAAAAAGTACAAACTGATACCAGATATGTGGTTTGCAAACACACACTTGCTGGTCTGGACAAATCTGAGCTGCAAAGATTACATTTGGTGCATCTTGCAGCACATTATGCACGTTAATAAGCAATTCTGTGCCTCTTGTTTCAAGAACAGTCTCCCTTTAATATCTCTGGACATTTTACTCATCCCTCTGTGTGCTGCCTGGGGCAACCGTCTGCCAGAAACACCTGATTAACAAATAACAGAATCACAGAAACACCACAAAGCCTCCCATCTCTGATAAGCTCTCACCAGTTGTCAGGGCTCCAGCGGGTCTCCTGGGCCTCCATGATGTGGAAGGTGTAGACGTGGCGAGAGTCTTCAGACATGTTTTCAGCGCTTCGATGCACCACTTCCCCGTGGATCAGGACAACACCACCTGAACACAGAGGGATGGATGTTACCGGTGTCATCAAACACACACATGATGTAAATATTATGGCAACATGTCCTACGACTCTTTACAGCCTGACTTTCATATCGTGACCATATGGCCAGTTCTGTATTCTTTTCTGATGAATCCGTCAAAAAGGTCGGGATTGTGCAACAGCTGACCTACTGTCACAGGTTTATTTTTTTAATCCAGCACTAATGCTGTTTTTATGACCAAATACCAAATGTTAATCTTTTCATCTCATGTTTTAGAAGCTGAGAAGCACTTTAGGAGATATATTTGTCAGCTTTCTTGCAGAGGGGTGGATGAGAAGGTTGATGCCCCTCTAATGTCCATATAGTTATTATGAACTAATAACAAGCAGCAGTTGGTTTGGCTTAGCAGAAAGACTGTTTATAATAAGCACAAAAATGTGATTTTGTGGGTTAACACGAACGTTTGTGCAGGACTGTTGCACCCAGTGAAGAGTCAGTCCTGCACTCTCAGTAGAAAAGAAAATAAGCACATTTCAAATAGTGATTGTTTGTTTGAACACTACACAATGCACATTATGCATATTATTTACATACTTTACCAATATTGCCATAAAAAAAACGTGTAAATCCACATCAAACCCCTGGGTTTCTACACATCACTGGATATTTTATAAAACATCCTCAATCACAAAGTGCCTCAATATTCAAATTCTTCCTTCACCAGTCATTAGCCGATGTAAATTTAACGACAAATGCAAAGCACCTTTTTTAACTGGCGTGGGGACAAACTTCTCCTCATCGTACGTCTGCTCTCTACCGATGAAGTCCGTCAGAGGAAAGGTGCCCTCCGGGGTGCGAACCATTCGACGGGAAATACCACCTGGGAAGAGGAGAGGGTAAATCTATCATTGCATTCAGAAAACATACACTACTGTCCAAAAGTTTGGGGTCACTTAGTTACTGTTGAAAGAAAATCCGTTTTTTTTTTTCAATGAATTTAACATAAAATGAATCAGAAATGCAGTCTAGACATTATTAATGTGGTAAATGACTACTTTAGCTGGAAACAGCTGATTTTTAATGGAATATCTCCATAGGGGTACAGAGGAACATTTCCAGCAACCATCACTCCTGTGTTCCAATGCTACATTGTGTTAGCTAATGGTGTTGAAAGGCTAATTGATGACTAGAAAACCCATCCATCCATCCATTATCTATACACCGCTTAATCCTCACTAGGGTCGCGGGGGGGGGGCTGGAGTCTATCCCAGCTGACTCAGGTGAAGGCAGGGGACACCCTAGACAGGTCACCAGTCTGTCGCAGGGCCGACTAGAAAACCTTTGTGCAATTATGTTAGCACATGAATAAAAGTGTGAGTTTTCATGGAAAACATGAAATTGCCTGGGTGACCCCAAACTTTTGAACAGTAGTGTTTAAATAAGACAACATATTGCACAAATGATACAGTATGATGGAGCAGTAGAAAGTGTCTGGATGTCACATATTTGCGGTTTTCTACTTACTGTTCTGTGACCCTGGGATGAACCACAGGCAGCCGTTGTTAACAGTAGCGTCTTCCAGGGCAATCCACAGCCCCATGACTCTGCCCAGTGGCTCCGTGTACAGAAATGTGGCATCTTGGTGTGGTGTCACTGAGAAACACAAAGGAATCTGCTACGAATCCATAATAAAAGAAAAGACATCAATAGAAAGAGTATCTCTTGCACGAGCGACCAATATTAATAACAGGCTTTAGTTATAAAATACAATGCATGGATAAATCCACATGCCAACTTGCTCATCTTTGTCAAAAAAAACACCAAAAAAAAAGCCTGCAGTGATACAAGTTTATGAATCTATAGCTTACCAACTTTATACCGAGTTCTACTAAAACATTACAAGGATCTAAACTAGGCTTACGTAACTCTTGTTGAACTAAAGAAATATTAGAATAACACTGATCCTGACATTTTTTTTTAATGAAAGGTACTGTAGTCTCAGTGTTCTCATTCATTGTTAGGAAAGGCTTTTTGAAGGATGACACTAATATAATCTCAAGCTTGTCTTTCATATATATATATATATATATATATATATATATATATATATATATATATATATATATATATATATATATATATATATATATATATATATATAAATAAATAAAAATAAAATTATTTTGTACATTGTAGATTAATACTGACTACATCAAAACTATAAAAGAATACATGTGAAATTATGTTGTAAGCAAAAACATGTTAATCTTCAGTATTGTTTAGAAAGTTATGATAGAAAAAGGTGTATTTGTTGTTAAAAAAAAAAACTGCAAATAAAAAGATTCAGTTGAGTTTTCTTACCTTCCCCACCAATTCCTGGTTGCTGGAAAAAACAAAGATTGCTTTTTATTTGAATCTAACTTTATATATAATAGCACAATCTAATGCTACAAGATATTTTCCAGAACGATGCTTTACCTTAAAAATGTACATGCTTTGTAGAATTACTGGAGTTGAAAGACCCAGCTTCTTAGCGATGCCCTGGGGGAGAATTAGATGGAAGTGTAGGTTATTCTGTGACTTACTACATTATTCTCTGACATTGTCTAACAGCAAACTCACCTGAACATTGGGTGAATGTGTAACCTTTTTGTACAAAGGTTCATATGCATGAAGTGCTAAAAGAAGACAACTGGTATCAGTCATGGACTTTTAGGAGCTTTCTGTACACAAATGAAGAAATTCACGATTTCTTACCATGTCCAACTTTATTTACTGAGCGCTGCTTTGGTACGATGAATTCCCCTGCAAGTCGGGAGATGATTAATCACTGTTCCCCATGTAAGAAATCATCCACAGGCTACAGAGAGGATTTCAGTAAAACTCACCTTTGTCATCAAAAACTCCCTTCTCAAAGAAAAAGCGGATCTTATCTCCACTGGTGATGAAATAGTCTGCGTTTCCCTGCAGGTCAGAGAGGTTAACAAGTTTCAGATGATCAGCCAATTACATTACAGAAGACAGAGTCACTCCACTGACTGCACTGTTGACATAAGAGTTTGCTATTAGCACGACAGCAGGGACACTGGGGTCAAGGTGAACACTGTGATTTACAGTGGAGGTATCTGCAAACTACACGAGCCTGACTTACCTGCATCTTTAAGTGTTGATGCGAAGGAAAGCATGCGAGAGAAATATTGTTAAATGAGCTGCTGACACTGTTAGACGTCTGTTGCACTGTTCATTAGGTCACCTGCGTTTTGAGCTGCTCGTCGTGGTAGGTGGAGAAGGTGGTGCGGCAGTGTTCGGGGACGTCCATCCGGTCCACGATCTCCGACATCCTCTGCCTCAGTTCGTCACACTCCTGAGCGGTCAGCAGCCCATCCAGAACCACGTAGCCGTCCTCCCGGTACTGTGAAGCCACAGGAAAGAGCTGCTGAGACAGTTCAATGACTCACAGGCAAGAAGAAGCAGCTACTGAGGCATCTAGGCGTCGCCTCTATAGCTCTATTTCATGCCTACTTACTGTTTTTTCAGCAATTTTAAGTCAAATGTCAGGTCAAGTCTACTTTTCACACCCTAAATGCATTCTGATTTTAACTACATAAAAGAAGAATACAGCAAAGACAAATAAATAGTCACTTAATGTTGTTTGTATCCTGCAGAGAACTGTTAAAAGGTGACTTTATCAAAATGTTTTTGCTTATAAATAAAAAAAAATCCAAAGTCAGATGTTCTGCTTACTGTCACATATAAGAAACAGAGCCTTGTAACTGACAAGCTGGAAATTAGAGAACGACTCTGATTATCAAAATAATCTGTGCTGAATTTGCTGTCAGCTGTCAACCAATCAAATAACTGAGCCGCTATTTTATTACAGCTGTAACGATAAGTCAATTAATCAAGGAGTTGGCAACTAATAAATCTGTTGCGGGTAATCAGTTTGAGTGATTTTTTTAAATGAAAAAAGTCTAAATTTCTTGAGTGTATTGAGTGTGAATGTGAATATTTGACTATAGAGAATTTATAATTGATTATCTATAGGTATATGGACACAATGAGACATTTCAGAACATCATCTTGGGCTTTGGGAAACACTGATCGACACGTTTCACTACTTTGTAACATCTTTTAGACCAAACAACTGACAAATAAATGGAGAAATTATTCAAACAGATTAGCTGGCAATGGAAATAATCATTAGTTGCAACTCTATATTTCACACAGAAATGCAATTCATGCAGTAGTATGAAATGTTTCCAGTTCTAGTACGTCCACTCTGTGGATTTTGAGATTTTTTCTATCACGGCTGTATTTTTTTGGTTTGGGATGAACTCAACATCACACTAATTAATAATGAAAACCATCAGGGTTGCATACTGAAGTGTACACACTAAATCCATTCTGAGTTCTATTACATAACCAGCTCAAATACATGTTTAATGTTTTATCCTTGAAAAAGACTTTGTGACGCATTTACTGGCTACAGGAGAAATACTCTCTTGATCTGTTTTACATCCTCCTTGAGTCCCTGTCTATATCTAAAGACAACAAGAACATATTTTATGTATATTAAATGGGGAATTTGCTCTTAAAGTTACAGCTGGTGCTTTGAGCAGCAAAAAGAGGGGGGCGTTTGGTCTCTGAAGAGGCCACTTGTGGCTGCAGCATGTTATGTAATGAGCTTGAAATGTTCTCAATCCGAGTTTCTCCCCTTCAGGAAAATACATCAGTCAAAGCTTTTCATCTAAGCTTTTACAGTGGAAGTGAAGCAGAAGCTGCAGCTCATAGCGGCTGCGCTGTTATTTCAAAGTAATCCTCACCTTCTGCACATCCTGATCTGTCATGAAATCCATGCTGGTCTGCAGGCAGAGATCCACTTCATGAGACCCACACGAGGTGTTTTGAGAGTCTCATCCGGGTAACAGCGCGACCTGCTGGGTTCCGACCATGTGACCACGTGTCTAAATCAATAGAAGTGTAACCATAAAGAGGCAGTAATAGGATTCTGGACTTTAACTCTTTCATCGCAACATGTTGTCGTCTGAAGCGGCTTATACTGCTGCTGCAGTAGCACAGAACGGCCTCTACGTGTCGCTGTTGTCACATGAGAATAAACAGAAGGGAACAACAGCGACACCTAGTGGCCGCTCTGGTTACTGACATCGAGCAGGATGCAAGGATGGAATTTACTACTAAAATTCTTATATCAATGCCATATTTTGTGACAATTTCAGGGGAATAATTTTCTACATAATATTTTTAAAAGACATGTAAAGGAACAAAGCTAAACAACAATCTAAAAACATGCTGAAATTCATCATAAACATCTCTAACACAATGCTTTACCATCCTTTGTCACTTGTTTATGTAATGTCTAACAGAAAATACTTACTGACCAAATCAAAAAATCCCTATGGTTGAAATTTTAGCATGTGTGCATGAATAATTTGAGGTTTAACTGTAAATGAAGTACAGTGATTTTCCCATTTAATTTTAAACATGATACCCAGTTACTGTGCAGAGGAAAATATTAGATTTTTTGCTGATTTACATTATGTGACAGCTGAATTTAATTTACTGACGAAGATTTTAAATACAAAAAAAATCCATAAAAGCATCAATTATGCTGAAAGTACGTAACAGAATAACTTAAAAAGCTCCACAGTTCCCAACAACAGTAAAATGCAACATGCACATTAACGCAACTGTAATAATAATTCAATGATATAAAGTAGAGCAGTATATTTTTCAGTACATTGAGTGCTTTCACTTTTGTTTAACAAGTACATTTAAGTAATTGTATTTAATTATAGTATAACATAAAAATATAATAAACCTGTACTAAATGCAACAGCGTATTTTTATATTGCAGTGTTTCTACTTTTATTTCAATAAAGAATCTAAATACTTTCACTCCACTGCTGTATAGGAAATCTGTACTGTCTAGGTTTGATTACCTTCTGATTTAAGAAATGTTATTAGAGTAAGAAAGTATATGGTCACCATAAACTACAAGTCACATTTAAGAGACAACCTCTTTGTGGACATATGTATTATATATTTAAGTACAAAAAAACTATCATTCTCTTATTTCTGATCAAATAGAAGAAATATTGTCCTCATTTTATCCAGTGAGAGGATCTGGATTTTGAGCCTATCCCAGCTGACTTAGGGTGAAGGCAGGGGACACCCTGGACAGGTCACCAGTCTATCACAAAGAGACAATCACACTCACATTTACACCTACGGACAATTTAGAATCACCGATTAACCTCAGCATATTTTTGGACTGTGGGAGGAAGCCAGAGTACCTGGAGAAAACCCACGCATGCACAGGGAGAACATGCAAACTCCATGCAGAAAGATCCCAGGCCGGGACGCAAACCAGGGATCTTCTCGCTGCAAGACAAAAGTGCAAACTACCAATCCACTGTGCAACCCACAGTACCACCCAGTTAAAACAAAATGACATAAGTGCCCATAAGGCAGAACTGTCCCTTTTAAAGTTTAATTTAATGTAACATATTATTGGAACATCATTACTTACAAATGAGAACATTTCTAACGTTACAGCTGCTTGAGGGGGAACTAATATCATCTAAAACTATTATAATAACAAAGACACATAAATCTATTATATTCATCATACTTCATCATATACTCATAACTTTTACAATTTACTAACAAAAACAATAAGAAAAATGAATAATTGTTATAGTAATTGTCTGATCATACTCTGTAAATACAGATAAGTGTTGAACTCTAATGTATTTTACATAAAGGCTTTAGTATAGTAAAGTTGATGTTGTAACCTGTCACCCATAGATGTCAAGTGACTGTTTCTATATAACACTTTTAAAACAACAAACACTGACCCAAAGCACTTTCTAATTGGGACATAAGATTCGCTTTGAGCAGGTACTTGGCAGCAGTGGAGAGAAAGAACTCACTTTACAGGAAGAGACCTCCAGCAGGTTAGTGCTGTCGCCTCACAGCTAGAAGATCCACAGTTCACGTCTCGGTCATCCCGGGGTCTTTCTGTATAGAGTTTGAATGTTCTCCCTGTGCATGTGTGGGACCAGAAACAGGCAGATACCTGCAGAGAGGTACAGTGAGAGAGGACAAACCACACTACAGCAGAGAGAAAACACAAAGTTAATTACATGCAATACACCAGTATATATGCACTAGGTAGTGAAAAGCAAGACAAAAGCCTCAAGTATAAACACATTAAAGCAAGCACATGAACAAAATAGTCAAAGAAGCGTATATTAGCAACATCTCAGTCACTGAGGGCACCAAATGTGGGGTGAAAATGAATTTTCACACATCTTTTTTTATGAGTAGGTGCACAGAACAGACATCAGCACATTGGATTTGACAATTTTCAAAATTAATATATAGCAAAAATAAAATAATTTATTCAAGATTGTCATTCAGTAATATTACATTTTGAGATTTGTGTCTATAGCCTCTGGGGAATATAGCAATGTGCCATTGCTTGCATCAAGCTGTGGTTTTCCTTTGTAACAAACCATTTTCCTGACAAAGTTCCAGCAATAAAACATTGCGAATAAATGTGTTGTTGCAAATTTGCGCAACATTTTTACATCAGAAATTCTGACATCACAGCAGGAAAACATTAACCACAACGGGATGTGTAGGTGAGTCACCTCCAGGGTCAGAGTCTTGTCCAGACAAGTTCACTACACCAACTTACTGAGATTCCTAAAAGACCTGAGCCATTGTTAATGTTAATACACAAGTGCTTTTCTTGCTGAGTCAAGTCAAATGTCAGCAGGATCAAAGGTGTATTAGCGTACTTCTTTAAAGAAATGTTTCTCAGCAGTACACAGAACTTCCCCCTGAAAGAAGAACCATCCACCACATGAAGAACTGACTCACTCGGCTACAGACTTTAGTGTTAAGTGTTAATTTTATTATCACGTGTCAGAATGGTACAAAAGTAGGGTCTGAACATTCAGAAATCAAAGTTCAGTTGTCCATGTGTTACAGACATCCCGCTTAAAAAGCCAGTGTTCAGTCCACTTGGCAACAATTAATTAATAAAGGCCTTGTCATGTGTGAAACAGACGGTGCTGAAGGAAGCACGTCTGTCCATCCAGCTTACAGTTCGTATTCAACATGATTGCTGCTCGGGGTTACGTAGGTGGCTTTCAGTATGGCTATAATGCACACAAGATCAGCGCCAACAAACCCATGCTTCATAGTGAAATGAATATGACACCCGGAAAGTAAAACCAACAAACTGTTTTCATATATCCCTGATCTACAGGCATCAGAATACAGAGATGAATTCATTGTACATAGCAAATACAATCATGTATTTAAATAAACATTTTATACATAGGTAGAGATTAGATGTCAATGCAATGCAATTGTGGCAGTTTAAGAATAATGCGATTTTTAGGGATTAAAATGAAATGGCATCACGACCGTCCCAAAAATGTACAATCGGCAGAAATATTCGATATTAACAGATGATGTGTACTGCTGTACACAATGCCCACACTGGAGGGTGAGCTCACCTCCATTTACAGTAAGTTAGATTGTCAAGAGTTGCTTCTGTTCGGTTGTGAAATCCTGTCTTATTGTCAGGAACAGAAGTTGTGTCCAAAAAGTACCAGCAGCTGTAAAACTCTCTGTGGATCCAAATGAGTCAGTCCTGTGCCAGAATAAAGTGATCAATCATTCAGTTTCACAAAAACACAACTTAAGGCATACATAACATACAAACATCATATTTTGCACTTAAATAGAAGGCAGAAGCTAAGATCAAAATAAATCAGTTTACATGTGTTGAATGACATTGCTGAACATGATTAGATGAAAACAGGCCACTTCTGACATAAGTCTTCTTGTAACCAAGGAACATGTCTTAGTCACAGAAACTTCCTTCTTTTGGATTTTCGCTAATGTCTGACTGACCTTATCCTGGAGCTTCACCAGATTCACTAACGCTGACATACAGGAAAGGGACTGCAAGTCAATCGTGTGACTCACTGGGGAAGTGACAGTGACAGACTGCAATGCTGAGTCACAGATCTGGAGGTCAGAAGGTATAACTGAGGCAATTATTAGCCAAAATATTTGTGTCAGCAGGACAAAATGAGACCTGATTAAAGATGTGTCACAAAGAATGCGAGATATATTTGTAGATCTATGTGTATGTAGCAGTTTTGCTGACTATTCTGATAAGGTATGAATTCCCAGTGATACCCTGAGAATCACTTCTATGGCACTCTCCATCTTCATGAGTATTACTGACTGTAAATGCTCTATCAAGAATGAATTTTGGGTTAGATACAGGTCTCCTAAAAATAAAGATGAAAAAATACGTACATTTTGTAGTGACTATTCAACCTCTAACGACATGACCAGCATGTTAAGGCCAAAATACTTTTAATACTCTATGTGGATTGCACGAGTGTCCTAACTTGACAATGTTCTGTGAAAGGGAGACGGAGTGAGCAGCGCTGGCAAATGCACTGCACCACAACAATGAGCCATGTTACAATATCAAATTCACTTTGGAGTTACAGAGAAGTTGTCCAATGGCCAGCTACAGTACAATAACAAACATTTCTTTAAATTACTTGCCTATTTGCGCTGACTCTTTGGCATCCACTGTGTCAGCAATCACTATCTGCAGTACGTCTTAAAAAAAACAACAACATGTATTCACCCTCAATTGGCACCATAAATATTAAACCAAACTCAGATTTATCGTGATGAATTTGTCATTTTATCAATCATAACATTTACGAAGTCTATACATGCTGGATAAGCTGAGATTTTCTTTGATTTACTGCCTTTCTCTGCTGCCATCTATGACCTTTGCTTCCAACTTTAAAGCTGGTTGCTCATCAACACATTCAGGACTGAGGCTCCTTTTCCTGCACTTTAAGACCACATGGGAGCATTTTACTGGTGACCCCTGGAAGGGCATTCTGATTTAGCCAAGGCCTCTGTGAAACAAAATTCACTGTGAACAAAGGTGCAATTGTATTAGTACAGTGAAGTTTCCTTCAAATCTCTTAAAAAGCTAAAATCAAAAAGAAACAGCTGGCAAGAATAAGAGCTCATGCTGCATGACTGATAGACATGAAACAAAGACATTAAACATTTCAGCTATACATTTTACAGCGCGAAACGAAAAAACAAACCACGATTATTATGTTTGCAGTCTTTAACTGGGTATATAGCTTGTAAAAGCTAGGGCCATATTAGCAACAAGGGATGCCTGGCTGGAGTGAACATAGATTTACTCCAAATGATGCTATTAAATCCAAGGTCTTAATAAGAAAAGTGTTTCAAGCACACAAAGCATGTTGCACTAATTTCTCTCTCGACAAATAAATGTTTCCCGTGTGTAGGTCGGTCAAAACCAGTTTCCTGCACTCCTCAATTTCCCGTTTGTCCTCATCTGCCTCTTGAATGGATAAACACACGCCAAATGTGCACTTTTTTTCCTGGAATAAACTGAGCACGATAAATTTACTTTAAGAGCTAGCGTACAAACAGCCGGTCACTTGAGTCAACACTTGACTTTTTCAGACTAACAGTACCTGACTTTCCCGTTTCACATCTGCAGCTCATCCACTTTAAAGGTAGCTAATAACCATCGCAGCTCTCATAAATCAAAATCATACCGAGAATATAAAGTACCTTGATTCTTGGTGATGTACTTAATGTAATATATCATCTATCTGTTCCTTGATTACCCTTGTGCAAGCTTGCATATATTTCAATTTGGAAAAATAAACCCCCCCAAAAAGTCAACTGCGACGAGGAGTTGTTTGAATCTTTGTGTCTCTGTAGCCTTAATAAAGGCACAGCTAAGTTATCAGCAGCAGCATACACACTGTATAATTACAATCTAGTAAGTGAATCAAAACACATTAGCCTTGAATTAAACAAAGGTCACTTAAGATATCTGACTGCATGTCCATGTTTAAGGAAGTATCTTAAAAAAAGATACACAGAACAAAAAAATCAAGATTGCACATAATGTGGCATTTAGTCACTCACTGAATTCTGATCATGCGTAAAACCAATCACAACACAGCCTGTAATAAAGGCCCAAACATGATACCAACGTATGGTAAGATTTAAGTTAAACTAACTAAACCCTTTTCCAACAGACCCCCTCCAACTGACTGAAAGCTCATCTCACAAAGCGCAATAAGACACGTGCAATGTGTGTGATGTTAAGTCATGTACAGTAAGGTAAAGCCAGTATCACACGGCTGAATAATGACGATGTTCAGTGAAGCAAAAACAGAGTTTAAGAAAAATGGTGGATTCTCTACCTTAGTTCCCCGTGCAGTTAACAAACAGCCTGCCACACAGGTCGATGTTATAAATTAACGACTGCAGGGTATTTAGACATTGTACCGTGGAGTGTGTTCCCATTAGTTTTCGCTGAATATTTCACAGCATTTCTTTGACGTCGTTTCCATCTGTCTTCTGAGTTAAGGCCTAAGCTGTGAGATCACCTGTCCTGCAATTTCTTAATCTTCATCAGTCCTTTCATTCGCATAAAAAGATGCCTTCAAGCAGATCAAGTGTAGAGAAAGCCTGAAGAAAATTACAAGGCTAAATCATCATGCCCCAACAAACCACACTATAATTTTTCAACAACATCTGCCAGTATTGTGAGCCACACCGCAACATCCCACAACTGTAAATGTAGTAAATTTTGAGGCTCAAGGCCAGATGATGGTCAGGCAAACACCGCTTTGAGTATGTTCAATTTGTGCATGTATCCTGTGGCAAAGTAGTGATAATGAGCACATTTAGCTCACTTGCAAGGCTGAATCGTGCTAAGTTTTTTCATGTCGTTTTTTTGGTTCTCTCTAAAAACAGATTTGCTTTAGGAAAGTCCTGCTGTGGCATGCATTTTCCACATGACCTGCCTGCATTCTTGCATCTTTATAATCATGATTAAACACAGAAGAGCCACTTCACTGAAACAACTCTCATCACCCAGCTTTGTGATGAATTTTGTCCTTGACAAGCGTAAGATTAGTTATTTCCAAAAAGCCACCCTCAGGGATCTTGGAATTTGATATCCCTGCTTCACCAAACAAACAAAACGCCCGCATGGCTAATGCTGCTGCATCTCTCTCTCTCGAGGTTAGCCAGGCCTCACGAACAAAATCACTGCTTGTTGGTTTCTCTAATCAAACTTTTCTTCTCTGTAGTTCTCCACAGCGGTTTGGCTCACGCTTGCTCCTTATCAGCCCTCCAAAGCTGCTCTTTGACTTCCGATGGCAGCGTGTTGAACAGATCTTCCTCCACCACCAGGCCGCTCCTCTTCAACAGTCGGCACTCACCGAGCTCTACGGGGAGACACTCGAGACGGTTCCCTCTCAGCTCCAACTGGGTCAACCCAGTCAGTTCTCCAAAGCGCGATGGCAGCGTCTGCAAGCAGTTGTTTCCCAGATTCAGAGTGCGCAGTTTCTTACACTGGAACAGCTCCGGGGGCAAAGTCTCAATCTGAAGTAGAGACGACAAGAGGAAGAACAATGAAGGGTGTAAATCTGCACTGAAACTAAAGGTTTGACTTGTTTGATTTTTAATCCATATGCCTTGGCCTCATGAGGCAGGGATTAAGAAGAAGAAGCAGCTATTTCCACTGTAATGAATGGAGAATGGCTCAATTTAATATTCACAATTACTCATTTTTACATCTCATTTGAAATGATAATGTGCTCAGAGGTAAAAAGAATTTAAGGAAGAGAGGCTTAAGAGACACCAGAAGGGTCCCATTTTATAGAGCTATTTGTGGCTCCACACAAACCTGCTGGAAGCTATTTTCAGCGTGCGACCACACAAGCAAACAGCAAAACAGCAGTAATAGTAACCTTTACAAAAAACACATGATGTTGTATACATGCTCTCTGAGTTCGAAACAGCATTTTCAGGATAACGCTCTGACTGTAGTGCTAAATTCTCACAGTGAATCCACTGTGTCTCCCTGGATGAAATTACACCATTGCAAATCAAGTAAGGAGCATTTTGTTAAGATAAATTATCTCTTTCCCCAGAAAGTCACATGGACTAATCCAGCCGTAACCATAACGCCAAGATCTGACACAGTCCTGAAAAGATCTGAGTATATGATTGTAGAAACCAAAATCTAAAACCTAAAAATGGTATTTGTTTTCTTGAAAAGTAATTATTTACTTCTCAGGAAATCTACAGGAGCTGGAAACATTTTTATCTGCCACCATCTTCTCTAAAGGGAAACGGCTGGATGTGTGGAGCTACACTGTGAAAACAACACATGAAAAAAATCACTTTGTCATCTGGAAAAGAGTGCAATTATACAATAAATGTGACCACAAAGCTTTTAAATCCACAAAAGTGTCTATTTACTGGCCCAAAAGAGGAAAAACACGGGAGTATAAATATAATGTGCACTTCATTCCAGACAGGGGGTTTTATCATGTGACAGCAATTTGCATATTTTGACTGCAGTGCATAAAGCAGGACTGCAATTTTTAATACCACTTAATAGTGTTTTCTTTTGTTTTAGTCACTGGAAATTTGCCAGATAAACAAACCGAGATTATATCAGAATTTTCAGGCTTTCTGTAACTTCAATACAACGACACAACTGAAAAACTATGCAAGACTCCTTCATACAGTTATCTTTACAGTCATACTTCTCAATCCAGCTATAAACATCTCAGCATTTCTAAGTGCTGACCTTTGTAAATACGTTATCTGGTCTTTCAGATTATGTTACTTAGACATGATAATAGGACAGATGGGTGGAAACAGGAGCACAGAAAAAAATTATAACATTTCTGCTTCTCACCCTGTTGGCTGTCACAGCGAAGTACTGCAGGTTCTGGAGGAAGCCCACATCAGCGTGGATGCTGGTCAGATTGTTGTGGCTCAGGTCTAAGAAGCGCAACTTGCGGCAGAAGAAGAGCTGGCTGGGGATTTTCTCTATCTTGTTTCGGTTCAGATACAGCCTCTCCATGTTGGTAAGGGTTCCAATCTGAATAGGGATATAGGCGATCTGGTTGTACCACAGCTTCAGGCACACGAGTCGGTGCAGGTGCTGGAAGCTGATGATCTCCTCTATCGTCTTTAGGTTGTTGTCCTTCAGGTCGATCTCTTGGAGGTTGTGCAAACTAAAGATGGAGTGTGGGATGCGTTCAAGATCGCAGCGAACAAGCTCGAGCTCTGTCAGGTTAACCATTTTCTTCAGGCTGTTGAGCACCATGAGCTTGGTCCCCTCATTATTGATGGAAAGCTTCTGAAGGTGCACGCCCACATCCGTCACCACCTGCGGAAGCTTTGTGAGGTTGCTTTTCAGACGTAGCACTTTGAGACTTTTGAGCTCTCTGAGCCCATCGATGACGATGTAACGATTGTTCTCAGCGCTCAGGTTCCCAGTTAGGTGGAGCTCACTGAGGTTCTTCAGACTGTAGATCCACAGTGGGATCTCCTTGATATCAGTGAACTTGATGTGCAGAGACTTCAGATTCTCTCTCAAGAAAGCCAGAGCTGGAGCCTCAATTTTAGCTGGTGTGTGATAAAGCCACATCTCCCTCAGGTTGGAAAGCTGGGCGATAATCGGGGGGATAGTTACATCTGGGATAAGCTCCAGCTTGAGCACCTCTAGCTCGACCAGATCGAACACTGTGTCTGGAATCCCACTGAGCATGAACAGGTGCAGCTCCAGCTTATCCTGGGAGTTCTTGGTGATCCGCTGCCTCAGCTTCTCCAATGTCCACTCATTATTCAGGTTCAGCTGCCTCAGCTTGTTCTCACTCACCTCTGACAAAAATACAGCAAAGCGCTTGGAGTAGAGGGGGTCATACTGATCTATCATGTGCAGCATGAAGGCAAAGTCGTTCTTTAAGTCAGGGATGTCACTGTAGCTGCTCTCCTCGCGGATAGATTCAAAGGAGTATCGTTTGAGTGAGCGGCTGAGCATCCAACACAAAGTGTACATGCAAATGAGACCATAGACCACCACCAAGCTGATGTAGAAACAGGCCAAAATCTTGAAAAGAGTTGCTAAAGGGTGAGCACAATGAAACATGCTGTAGCCAGTTAGCTTCTCAATGTTCACTGAGCACTCTACACTGAACCTGATGTACCCTACATAGTAGGCTGTGTAGCTGATTATCAGTATAAACTTGATAACTTTGATGATGGTCTGACGTATGTAAAGACGGTACACGATATCACCCTCCTCTACGTGGATTCTGAACTTCTTCACCTTCTCAAACAGGGCTTTGGCCTGCTCCCCCTCCTTTTTATCTAAAACCCCGGTTTCAGAGCGATCCACAATTCCTTGTTCAATTCTGGACTTTGTTCGCTGAAGCATGGGCACACTGGCCTCAACGTCCTCGCTTACACTTGAGGTCTTCTTGTCCATCGAACCGTTCATCTTTCCCAGAGGTTTGGGGTCGCTCTCCTCCACCACGGTCTCAGACAAAGCCCTGGTTGTCCACGGTGAGTCAAAGCACTTGAGGAGGATGGAAACAAAGTGCTCCAGTTTTGAGCTTGTGCGGGGGAATTTGAACCAGAAGTTGCTGCAGGCCAAGAAGATGAGAGTGTGGAGTAGCACCAGATAGGGGAAATATTTAGCAAACCAGTGGAGTTTGTTCTCGTAGCAGACAGCATCCACGTAGTTGTACTGGTGTCGGTCGAGGTCGTACTGAATGCCTTTGGGTTCTGGCACAAAGGAGGTGGTCATGTTTGGGAGGGGCATGGTCTTGCACGACATGTTGACGACCCACTTGCAAGGCAGGCAGATCATCTTGTCTTGTGTGACCTGCAGCGTCCCGCCAAACACCGCAATCATCAGCATGACGATTGAGATGTAATCGGTGAAAACATCCCACCATGGCTTCAGGATACGGTACGCTGGCTGGGTGTCAGCAAAGTACCGGAGCTCTGTGATGGGAATCATGATGGTTTATCTAAAAAGGAAGAGACAACAACGAAGAATTAGCTGTAAACTTTGCATAGAAAAATATTATTTGACACTGACCAAACCTACAATATGTTGCCAACTGAGCCAGACCACAGACAATGAGCCAATTATTTGATTTAAACTATTTTGACCACTGAAGAGCTGTTCAAGTAATTTGTAAGCAGAAAAATGTTTCTCTTTGTATGTCTTCTGAATTGTGAATATTCAGTTTTTTTCTTGCCTTTTGTAAAAGTAAATAGAAAATGTTTTTGTTTTGGGTTTTATTTTGAAGATTTTTAAAAGCTATTTTATCCACACAATTTAAAAAACAATTATTTTATTCTTTTCTTGGTTCATTGTTTTTATCTATTAAATGTCAGAAAATAGTCAAAATTGGCCCTCCAGTTTTACTCAACATGCCACCTTCAAATTAGAGCACAATACCATCATCATATTCAGTTTACAAGTACAGAAATTATAGAAAATCAACATTACTACACTTGAGAACCTGGAACCAGCAACAGCCTAAGCCTACGTTTCCCATAGAACCTAAACAACTGATCACTATGTCCATTATTAGAGATTGTATTGTAGTTAAAAAGTTTACTGTGTATAGTTACCTCTAATATCATGACTAGCTTATAAATGGCTACCATACTGATATTACCATATTAATATCACAATTTCATACTAGAGTATAAGTGTTGTTCATTCTGTTCATTTTATCTCTCTTGTTGTAGAAGTACAACAAGACCTGTTGTTGAAGTACAACAAGACCTGTTGTTTCAATCTTACTGAGTAAGGTTGTCCCTGCAAGGAATATTGGCACTCCCCAAAGAGGTATTATGTGCCCCCCAAAGGAAAGTTCCCAGTGAGAAAATGATGATAATTGAGAATTAAAAAAAAAACAAGATTAAACCAATTTTGTACATTTGGGTTTAATTTAGTCAAACATATTTGTTTATCAAATGGTCAGAAATAACAACAAAATGCCCAGATTTCTTTTTCAAACAAAGTATATAAATAAAGGATTTACTGCCTTTACTGTATGCAGACCAGTCATAGTTACTGTCATGCGCAGTCATCCACCAAAGGCTCATTCTGAGCCAGGGAAAACCCTCTATGCACCTCTTTCTAAGCTCAGAAGCAAGGAAAGGAATATAATGCTACACACAAGTAGATACTGGACAACTGAACTCCAAATTAAGTAATCATCTTCACACATGCAGCTAAATCAGCATATACAGTACAGGCCAAGAGTGGAGGTTACTGGATTGGAAACACACCAATCGTGGTGGTCATTATATTTGCTGTGCATCAGAGATATCCTGGTCAGCCTGTATGTGCCATCAGCACACTGCTGTTAGGAGACTGCAGAGCAAGCCAGAAGCAAAAAAGGACTACAGACCTTAACACAGCATGTCCTGTTCGCTTGTGCCCTTGTGTTTTCACCTGTCCTGATGTGCAGCAGTTTCTCAGAATGAATATGTTTTAACAGTGTCTCAGAAGTTACGTAAAATCCCACACAAGCACCTAAGCACAAGACATAAAGTCTAATTTCCTGACGACCTCTGTTAACTAGATTGTCGTCAGTGAAAAAGTAAATGATCAGAATGAGCAGGAATAATTAAACCAGATCAAGATAAACAACTTTAATGACGACTTGACAACTCATAAAGAAAATGGAAGCGAAACCAATCAGTGCCATAAGGCTGGGAATAAACACTTTTAAAAAATAAGCCCCAAAACCAGACAAGTCCAGAATACACCAATTTATGCTTGACTGACCACAACTAGGCTACTTCCTCACACAGCAAACACATGAGTAATGCAGGAAATGCAGCAGTGTAAGCAGTTTACTTTATTCCAGTTGTTTTAAAGGTTAATGTTAACACTTAGGTAAGCTGTGGCTTGGAATAAAATTTGTCTGGACAAACTGAATCTTGAAGTGTAAGACAAAATAAAAATATCATGATCTTATTGCTTCAGGTCCAGAAAGATGACCAGAAATGAACTGCAAAGACTGGATCTCCCTGTTTGCTTCACCTAACTCTCTAAAGGAAAAGGATGAAAAAGGATAGCCGGTGAAGTGGTCACAAAAAAGCATTGTTTTATCCAGTTCAAACCAGAATGGCAGTGCAGTCGCTGTGGGCCTCCTCTGTTAGGCCTCTGCTTTACTTCTACCCACAAATGACAGCACACAGAGATACCAACAGCTGCCAAAACACTCCTAATAATAATAATTCACATGGAATTAAAAACAATAGGCAATCTTTGACACCAGTGTGACATTCCTTCCACTGTACAGCTGTAGATTAATTACACATCACAAACCAGACAGTGCATTAAATAGGTTTAGGCTGAGAACGTGATATACTGAAATTATGGCTTTCAGTATCCTGTTGCAAAACACAGACAGCACAGAGCCTTGAAGTAACTGGTGTGCCCCTTAATTCTAACTATGGATAATGGCCTGTCATGTGAAAGCACTGATGAGATCAAGTGAGCTGTAACAATAAAAATCTAAGTAACACAAAAAACAACAGTGACAAGTTCTTTGAAGAGCTTTGTGCTGGAATACAGAATAACAAAAAATGCAGATCCAGTAACCTCACAACCAGACATAATCACAGTCACTGATATCTTGAGTTTAAAACAACATCCAAGATAAATTTCACATTATCCTGGCACTGGAAAATAAACACCAGTCTGAAAGAAGCTTATCTTGTCTCCGAATCACACTCCCCAGTTTCCCAAACCATCCCTCCACTATTTCAGCCAGGGAACAGAGCCCTCACTCTCTGTCACTTACAGGACCAGAGGAATACAGTGTCCTAAAAGAACTAAAACTGATTCAAAACAGAAAACGTCAAGACTGGATTATATGGTGACTCTGCTCTTGGTTTCTTGTGTGCAGCCTTACCCTGGTAAATGTCTCCTGAATTTGTTTCTCAAACAAAGTCGGCTTTGTGCAGGCGATCTTTGTCGATGAGGCTCTGACACACGGCTGACTGAGGTGCAGGTGAACCTGGCCGCTGCAGGAGCCACTATATTACAGAGCCAAGTGTAACTTCTCTCAAGGACACTGGTGTCTCTTAACTGGAGCCAAATGGAAAAATGAGGGAAAAAATCCTGACTGATAAGCTTCTTTGCAGTGGTAACAGAATCTCCCTCCCCTGAATATAACCGTAAATTAGCCTGGGGTTGACTTGTTTAACTGAATTATTAAAATATGACAGCCAAAATCAACAAACTGAATAAATAATGCAGGAAAAAAATCTTCCACAGGCTGACTTTGCCTCACACAAGAAAAATCCAAGTTTAGATTTTGACAGCTGATGTTTCATTTTAAAAACAACATTGTGTCTTTCGGTATGGATGTGTTTTTCTGAACGTGCTGGACTGGAAACCTGTCCAGATTTACAATGACTCTCATCCAAAACATGCTGAACCCTAAACAGGATAAATGGCCTAGAAAATACACAGATGAAAGATGGATGAATGCCATCACTGCCAGCACTTCTAGTAGGCCTGAACCTTTATTACATTCCATTGAGATTTATATATACACCCCTGTTTTTAGTACATTTGTCAATATTCTCCTTACAACAACTACACTTATTTTCATCTAAGTACCACAAACAGACCCTCACAGTCCTACAAACAGAAATAATTGCAGATCTACTGACTTTTTCTCTTCCTGACAGTGCACACATTATGACAGCAAGGATGGGCATCTGTTAAGGCATCTTTTGGGAATGTCTCAACAGTTCTCAGTTGTTGACACCATCCAGAGCTCAGTGTTGTGTTCGCAGCATGCAGTCTGTGGTTGTTGTTTATCACATACTGGACTGAAATGTAAGAGGTTTCAATCCAGAAATGCTAAGGACTGGATCAGATTCAGACCCTTTAATATTCACAGTCTGTTTGTGGACTACTAGTCGATTAACTCATTGAATGACAATTGCTAAACACGTGTGAACACTGAATATCTTTGGGCTTGGGATGGACATAAAAGACATTTGAAGGTATCACCCCGAGTTGAAATTGTAATCAGCATTTTCCACCATTTTCTGACACTTTGTAGCACAAGTGATTATTGAATTAATCAAGGAGATAATGTGCAAACTAAGCGATAATGAAAATAACTGCTTGCTGCAGTCCTACTTTAGATAAGAAAATGGGAACGTGAGAATCTAACTTTTCCAAAGATACCATGAGCCCATGGTTTGCTGTGGTGCTAAAAACATTTTTAGAATCTCCCAGCAGCCTGTGACAAAATTCCCAATGATATCGTTAATTAATGTGACCCAAAACAAGTTAAGTGACAGAAATGGTTGGATTTATTATTTAGAATGATTATTTCATTAAAATTTGTTTCAGATTAAACACTATTATGAGTTTTCTATCTACTGCTTGCTACAGGTTTCCTGCTTTCCACAATCCACTGTTGCGCAAGTCTTACTTGTAGTTTATAGATGAACATTGGCTGCCAACTACCTACAACTGGATATAAAACCATATCATAACTAAAAACATGGCCAACAGCCAGCAAACAAAAACAATGAAGGATTCTGCAAAAGGATATGTAAGACTTTTTAATACTTTCTCAGGCCTTCTCCGAGGAAACTAAATCAAATGCTTGAAGATTGTTCAAGTCTTGTGTATACCCTGAAAACTCCTAATGGCAAGATTTGAGTCTCTTTTACACACGTTAGCCTTTACACCAATAAATCCTTGTGTGACGTGTTGTAATGTAAGTATAAAGGTATCTGCATTACAATCTTGGCAGCTGATGAGGGGGTCACAAGGACAGAGCTGTTGAAAACACGAGATCCTTCTCGACTGGCCACCGAAATGAAACAGAGTTATCACCGCTTCCAATCTCAGGTCATCTGCCCAACCCTGGCAGTGACCTGAGACATGAAGACATGGAGCAGACCAGGCAGCGCTTCAACCAGGATGAGCTGGTTCTGACTCACAAAAATGTAATTTGCCTTTACATGACAACACTGGTTATGTCATACTCTCCTACAGACACACACATTCACTACAAATATCTCAGATGAAGGGCATTAAAAACTACTTTGCAAAAGCATTATGCTGATTTTATCATTGATCAAAGAGACCAGTGTGAATAATTAGTCGGCCAATATCAGATTTACCCTTTACGAAAGTGAACTACAGTAATGTTGTAAAGATCTTACACAGACATAATCATAATGGCTTTTATTGCCGATTAAGCTGATAACTAACTGCAAATCTCTTGATAATTTTGTTGAGTAATTAATTAGTTATTTAGTCTCTAAAATGTTAGAAAATGGTGAAAAATGTCCAGGATAATGTTCTTAAATGGCTTCTTGTATTCACTTTGCTGTCATAGAAGATAAAAGACACCAAGAATTATTTGAATTTAAGAAACTACAATCAGAGAATTTTGACTTCATCTCTGAAATAATCACTGAAAATGATTAATGGATTATAAAAATAGTTGAATGATATTCATTTAACAGTTGACAACTAATTGATTGTCATAACATTCATTTTTACATTAGAATTTTACCAATGTGACCAATGGTTAGTCATGTCCCTCACTACAGAGAACTACTAAAATATCATAAAAGGTTTGACACTGACATATTCTTTGGAGCTGCAACTAACAATTATTTTCATTGTTGTTTAATCTGTCATTATTTCCATTAAATATCAGAAAACGTGTGTTTCCAAATGCCTACGATGACGTCCTATCATGGCTTTGTTTGTCCACAACGGAAAGAGAAATTCAGCTTGCTGAAGTACAGGATACAAAAAACCACATGCATTCAATTGTAAGCATCAGTAATCAAAGAAATTTGACCTTTTTTCTCCAAAAAATAATTACTAGAATTTATTAATGTACTACATGTCAAACTATCTGGTGATTAATTTAATAGTTGGCAACTAATCATTATTAATGGCTGCAGTTATGAAGCTGATGTTAGAATTTGATCAATGTGACTAATGCTACGCCATTAATTAGTCAGCCAGTATCAATTAAAAATAAAATCCCCCTCACTAGTCTGGGAAACATTAAAAAGATCTTCCACTGACATAACCATACAAACTCTTACACTGCACTGACACAACACCCTCTAATATCACTGCAATGTTCGCGTTACAATAACAACACTATCAGGCGAAATTTATTCACTGTAAACCCGACATTTCCACAGAAACACTAACTCAGGATTAAAATAAAACTGTAAAACAAAGCTCTAGCCATTCCCAGGACCTACAGCATGAGATAAAGACCACGGTTTATATCAAAAGTCTGGATTTGAATCTATTGTTTACAGTCTTAAAATACCACAACACCTTGCTGGCCTTCAGAGCCTCGCTGATATGATCGATAATACTTGATTAGCTAAAATAAATGCTGGATTAAGAGTGTGAGTGCGATGCAGTCAGATGAAATTACATGTAATCGAACCCACACGGCGACCTTTCGTTAGACGGGAAACGATGTCTCATACCGATGCCCAGTTAGCACGCTGCGGCAGTTAGCCGGTTAGCCGCACCGCCAGCGACCGGCGGGACCCACCTGTTTTACCGAAGCTGCTGTCTGTCGCCTCCTCCGCACACGGGTCGCACATTTCTCTGATGGGTCTCAGCGGCGGGAGGCAGGGCAGACACCGGGCCGGAGCCTCCAGCCACAAACGCGGAGCAGAAAACCGGGCGCACCGCGTCGCGAGCACTGACTGACTGTCTGAGCACGAGCCCAGAGAGTGGGGAGGCTCGAGCGAACACAGGCGCTGCGCTCCTGCCTCGGCGCCTTCAAAATAAAAGCACTGAGATAGTATGACTAAGAACTGCAAGATTACATTCCTATTGTAATCCTTCAATTACATTCAACTGATGAGCATTTATCATTTCTAAATTCAGGTTACCAGTTACTCAAAGGAGTATGCAGTAATTTTAGATGCTTTGCCAAGGGATGTGCTGCAGATTCTTATGGGTTCAGTAATGAGCTTTCTGTGATTGATTCATTCAGTAGGAACATGTTCCCTGAAGAACTGGACTGGACCAAAAATGATTTTCGTAAAAAGTACATTAGAAAATACATATGAGATATAGCTAATTTAATTTTCCTATTGTAATCAAGAGTTACTCTACGTGTTGGTTTCAATGTGTACTGCGAGCCTTCGATTGTATATTTTTCATTCTATTTTTTAATACAGAAGTATTTATGCACATATTTTTTGTGGCTGTGTTTTTTTCTACCTACCTCAAGATAAAGTTTGTCTTAAAGAGATTTCCTTTCGTAAGTCCCACATTGGAGAGACTTACAAAGCAAAGCAAACAATCAAATATAGGATAAAAAAAAAAACAAACAAAACTTTATGATCTGTTTAATCAATGCCAAGGACAAAGATTTTATTTTTTGAAATTTTTTTTTTTACATTTGATTCTATTGTTGGAAAAACTCCACATTCACAAGAAGAAAAAAAATAAGTTTTTTTTAATCAAGAACTGCATCAATATGACACCACAACAAAAGACCGAAGAACATAAACAAGGAGGCAATGAAAATAATAATATTTTATCTTATTATGCGTAATTATACAGACAGACAATATACTGAGAAATATGTTTGAAACATTTTCAATGTTTTCTTCCTCTTCTTTTTGATGTTGAAGAGTTTGTTGTACTCTTGAAAAATGTTTAAAGTTGGTACATTATGATTTAATGGTTACAGTGTTACATCCAATGAATGGTCATATTTCACTTCCATATGGTCCCATAGAGTAAATTATACAGTATATAGTACTGTGAGAATGTTGTAGTCACCAAGCAGAAAGTGAGGATGTTCCAAATAGTGTGATATATAGATTTAATTAGAAATTAATTCAATACACAATGCAGCAAACAGACAAAAAAAAATCTGATCATTATTTGGTGTGATCAGGTTTTCCCTTCAACACTCTCAGACACACTTTCATTTTCTTACAAATAGCTTAAAGGCCAATAAAATTATCCAATTCCACAGTGACTGACAATATCAGCTTGCTCCAACTCCATGTCAGTTTTCTGTGACTATCACACTAAGAGAAACTGAGCAAAATTTAAATTCATAAAGACTTACCCACAACATGTAGTTTTTAATTCGTCGGCAGGTTAAGTTGTTGCGAACATTTTAGAAGAACTTGGCACAGTTCTTCTTTGGATTAAAGCCGGTTCAGTTGCACCTGTCTCTTCATGTAATCCCAGATTAAAAAGTTGAGATCAGAGCTCCTTGTGACCAATTTGAGGGAAATGTTTTTACTTCATTTTCATTTTGCAGAAAGGCCTACAATCAAATTTTCAGAAAGAGCTGTTCCTATTGAATGATAAATGTTGGTCTTAAGCACTGTTCCCTCTAAACTGCGCGCGTGCGCAACTGCGCACTGCTGACACGGTCTGCGCACACAGAAAATCTGCGCGAACAAAAAAAATCCAACCTCAATTGTAAATAAAATAAACACGTAACAATTCATTCTGTGCTATTTTAAATGTGAGTCAGTGAGTGACCGGTGACTGGCTGCTGCAGCCAATGATGCGATTCACGTACGTATTTACCATAGACTGTATATAATGGTATTTACGCAGCTAATCAACGTCAGGCGTCCTTATGTGCAGCTACCGTTGTTCTCATAGATATGAATGAGTAGATAGGACACGCCCCTTTGAGTTGCGTGCTACGGAGGCTAAACTAGTGGGGCCAAAGTTTCAGTGCATTCTGTTGATGTAGACAGCATTTAAAACGTAAACAACAAGTATGCCGGCTCACTGTGCTGCATACAATTACACACTGCGTCATACGATTGAGACGATTTCATTATGAAATCTTGTTGAGAGCTTCCAGTCTATGAGAGCTAACTAGTTAGCCACTAGCAAAACACTAAGGCGAGCTAGCAGCTTGACAACCAAATACCAGACAATTAATAGTAGCTGTAGTATAGTCGTACAAGCAGTAGTAGTAATACTAAAAGTATAAGCAGCAATAGTAGTATAAACAGCTGTCAGAGTCGTAGAAGTATTATCAGCATTTGTAATAGTATTACAAGTTGTAGTAGCAGTGCCAGTATCAGCAGCAGTAGTTAGTGTACTACCACTACTACTAGTAGTAGTCACATTGCTATTACTACCACCGATACTACTAATAGTAGTTATAAAGCCTAACTCATGTATATCCAGATTACCATCTATGTTCTTCCTCCAAACCCATTTTATGATTGGGATTACAGGCAGTTCTTTAGGCTCTCAAATAATTGAAATGTTACTAAACAAGGTTATACTTATCAAATTAAATAGCTCTGGTCTCCAGTATATTGGCGAATTCGGTTCTTTGTACTTAATTTATTAGATGATTTCTTTTTAATATGTTGTGTACAGACTTAATTACTTCTGTCTACTTTTCTTACTCCATATAGGTTTCCCAGAGACTATGGGTTGAGGAGGAATTGGAAGTTTGTCGGCTTAGACCTGGTGTCATTCCATCAGTGTTAAACTTCCCGGCTCATCTTGGAAGAGTACGTACCAGAAAGACCACGACCAAGCAGCCTTGAGATCTTAGGCAGCGTCTCCCTGAGGTGGGTGTCAACGGTGTTCACGGTCAGGTCTGTGGTAATCCCGTCAAAAAACAAAACAGAAAAAAATCGAGATTATAAATCAACATGTAACCAAAGCACTCTGGGTATAACGCCACAGTATAGGATGTAGTTCAGAAAATGTCAAAGTATAGTATGCTTTACTCAAGAATAACATAGTATGGCCTGTAGTTCATAGTACAGCATGTTGGCAAGAAAAAAAAACAAAACATAGATTATTATGTGGTTCAAAAAGCGCAAAATGATAGGATGTTGCCTAAAATTGTCATGTATGATATGTGGTTCAAAAAATGTCATAGTGCAGTATATTGTCAAAATAGTATGTAATTCAAGAAAACATCAGAGTATAATATGTCATCTAAAAAATGCCATAGAATAATAATTTCATTGCACAAGTAAAAGTATAGTAACTTTTAAAACTGTTCAAATTCTTATGTTGCTAAAAAAAAAAAAAAAAAAAAAAAAAAGCGTCACAGTAATATGTCAATTAAAAAAGCCTATAGTATAGCGTGTCGTCCAACAAACATCATAGTATAGCATGTCGCTCTAAAACCATCACAGTATAGCCTTTAGTCCACAGCTGTCACTAGGTGAGGAGCAACACAAAAACAGTCCAAACGCTGGTTTCCAGAGGGTTAGATGAGAATTTATTTGAAAGAGTAAGTTTATAACAACACAACATGTGAGGGGGTTAAAAAGAAATGGGTGTTAGTAAAATAAAAATAAATCAACAGAACTAAAAGTGAACTTCATGTTGACATTGATGGGCATTCCAACCAGGAACAAAGTAAAAGATAATCAATACGAAAAAAAACTCTTCCTGTTTACCTCTTAAAACCCAAAATCACACCGCAGTAGCACCCTAAACTAAAACTACCAATGGGTTCCCTGTTTTCCTTTCTGAACAAGTCAAAGGTCCCTCTCTATCTCCCCACACATCCACCAACCACTGGAACACATCTCCAAAGTTCTGCTGGGCCAGCTCAGCTTCCCCTCAGAAGAAGTGCTGCCACCTGCCAGATGAAGGAGCCTTTTGAGAGGCAGCTGGCATCGTGATTGGACTGTACTTTGGTCTGTTCCAATCCAGCTTCAGCTCCAGAGACGGCAGGCGGGATGAGTCAACGGAGGCCGGGTGGACGAAGGCATGCAGCTGAGTACAATCCAGAAAACAACAGAGGAGGAGTGCATCAGCCCAGGGCCAGAACAAGCAGAGTAGCATCGTATGTCTCTTAGAAAACATCATAGTATAGCCTTTGGGATGAAAAAACACCATCATATACATCGTATATTGTACAAATAACAAGTCAAAGGAAAGAGACATACATTGTAGAATTGTAGTAATTGTGGGCTGACTGATTTACTGATTATCAGTATTTTATTTTTTACTGATTTACGGTAATAAATACATTTAAAAATGGTGCTACTTTGGCTCTGAACCTTTATCTACCTGTGGTCGCTCTGTCTTCTGGAGTGATTTGATTGGTTATACGTCACGAATAAAACTCCTTTAACTTAACATCTGTAAACAAAACAAAAACATATCAACAAAGTTTTCTGTGAGAGTTTGTGTTCTTCTAAATTTAACTCAAGATTTTAAATACTTTCATTTACTGCAAATGAATATCTACTCCAAATGTCTCACCAATAATCATTATCAGCCTTAAAAACCCACAAAACACCCCTCTATACTCGACGACACTTAGTACAGTCTGGTTCCCCCTTCTATAAATCTGCTTGGAATCGTCCACTTCCTGTTTGTCAAAGTGGCCTTCTACCTGGACAGGTTTTGTTGGAGCTCATGCAACAAACATTTTGGGTAACTGCACTTTAATATGGATGGATGACACTGAATTAGAGTCTGTTTTAATGACACTGAGTTAAGATGTGTAGCTGTCATTAAATACGGAATTATTTCTCTGAATTCACAGAGGAAAGTCTGAAATGTTTGCTAGGTTAGCGTCCCACATGTTCTTTGGCTCAGCTAAAGCTAACTCTCTCCAACTTCTGGATCTCTTGAGTTGCTTGTTGTTAAAATATCTTGCTAGAGGTGCTGAAGCTCAGAAAATCTGAGATGTTTGTTCAAAATAAGCTCATTCTCAAGTCTGATCTGAACTGTCCTCTTTTCTTTGAACTTTCCCTAATCTTAAGAGTTAATGACAGAGCAGCACATCCAGACTCATTTATGTAGAGATTAAACTTCAGTGTCATTCATTGATGTTAAAGTGCAGTTTTTCAAATGTTTGTTGCACATGCTTCCGACCAAACCAGTCCAGGTGGAAGACGATGTGAAGAGAAAGCTCCAGAGGATGAATATCACACATTTACGTTGGAAATAAATGTCCTTTAATTAGACGTTGTCATACAAAAGTTGGATTTCCCTTTAATGATGTTCAAATCTTTGTTGAGTGTTTTGTTGATGTTGGTTTCTAAATGTTTTTTGACACTCGGCCCCAAAGATTAAAACCTTTTACGGCTCACAAGCTGCAACAATTCACACATTATCAACTATCTTTCTGACTAAATTAAGATATAAAGTGAAAAACTGCCTGATTCCTGCATCATGAATGTAAATCTTTTTGGTTTTTATGACAGTAAACTGAATATATTTGGGTTTGACATTTTATAAACCAGAACAAGAAATGAAATACTGGAGAAAACAATCAACAGATTAATGGTCAAAGAAAATGTGTTTTCCAACATATATGGCTGAATTACTCCAACATTACAAGATACATACAATTTGAATTCAATTTTATTTATATAATGCCAATTACAGGTCAAATTGTCTCAAGACACTTTATTTTTCCATTTTTTGTCATATTTAAAATATGACAAAGTAAGAAATTTTAACCTCTTGACTAATCCAATTTATTATTTGGTTTTTAAGAGACTAATCGGCAACTAAAATAACTTCCTCCACTGAAGCTAATAAACATGAGGTCAAATAGAAGGAGCAGTTTTAAATACTGCAGTCCCACGATGACAAGAATAAAGTTTCTCAGCAAAAACTAAATCTGCTGGTGGATTCCGTTAAAGTCCTAATAAATGATAAAGTGTGATACTAAAGGTTTGTGGTTCTAAAAATGTCAGAGTAAAGATATCAAGTTGAACATGTGGATGGAGCTTGATAAAAGTTGACCTTTCATTTCTCTGGAGCCGACTCCATGGATTTTATGGATGGTGGTTAAAGACCTGCTCTTCTAGTCGTCTTCCTTCTAGTCGCTGTAAAAAGTCACTCCATCCTGGCCGACTTCAACACCTCTTCATGACAGCTTGTTCTGCCTCTGACCTCGTGGAAACTCAAGAAACTCGGGAAAACCTGTCGAGACTCGAAGAACTCGTCGGGCGGGGGAAGGTGTGGTGGGTGGTGGGGGGGAGGTGGGGGAGTAGAGGGGGGAGGCCGCCACCCACCTCCCCGCCTACTCTCCGCCCTGACTCCACCCAGACTCCGCCTTGGCTCCACCCATGTGGTCACTTTATTAACTACGATGCCAAAGGGACGACGAAATTATTTCTTTTCATCTGATCTGTAGCTCAGTGAGTTAAGGGTTTGCCTGTGGAGTTGCAGATTGCTGGTTCAAGACCAGACCCTTTTAAAATTTTTATCAAAATCCTGACAAAGACAAGCAAACCAAGAACATAGAACGAGGAAATGTTTGAAGAAACAACTTGATGTTTTCATTTCAGACTAGAAAACGCTTTAAGGCCTTTATCTGTTTTTGCTCTTTTTGATCGTTTTATTGTCTCTTCTGTTTAATTTGATCTTCTAAAGTCTAACTGGTGTCTTTTCAAATGTTTTGTCTTTAGTTTGATTCTTCTTAAACGTTTAGTTTTGCTCTTTTCTCACCTTTGATTCTTTTCTAATGTCTGATTTGATTTCCAAATGTTTTGTCTTTTTAATGTTTAATTGTTTTTTCAAATGTTTTATTGGCTTGTTTGAGTTTCTTTTTCTTTCCCAATATTTAATTTTTCAATTAAATCTTTAAGGTTTTTCTTTTTAAATGTTTTTCCACCTTTAAATGTTTAATTTTCTTTTTAAATTCTTCATTGTATTTTCTGTTTAATTCCTATTTGAAGTTTTATTGTCTTTAAGATGTAATTTTCTAATTAAACATTTAATTCTTTAATTAAATGTTCTGTCTTTTTTGGCCTTTTTCAGCTTTTTATTGGATAGGCGTAGTGAGAGACAGACAGGAAACGGGGGAAAAGAGTCAGGGGAAGACTTGCAGCAAAGGGCCACAAGCAGGAATCGAACCCGGAACGCTGCGTTGGGGACCAACCCCTGTACTTGGGTCACCCGCTTAACCCATTGAGCTATATGGGCACCCATGTTTTGTCTTTGTAAGGGTTTAATAATGTGATTAAATGTTTTGCATTTTTTAAAATGTTTAACATTCTTCTTGTTTAATGGTATTTTTTTTTAAATGTTTAATCATGGAAAATACTTTATCTGTAATTTCTAATATTTGTATTTTAAAAATTTTGTTGGATTTCATAACGACATGTATTGTACCTTGTTGAATTATCTCATTCAATATTTTGTCTGTTTAATATAATTTAATGTAATTTAATGTTTAACTCTATTAAACAGACAAAATATTGAATGAGATAATTCAACAAGGTACAATACATGTCGTTATGAAATCCAACAAAATTTTTAAAATACAAATATTAGAAATTACAGATAAAGTATTTTCCATGATTAAACATTTAAAAAAAAATACCATTAAACAAGAAGAATGTTAAACATTTTAAAAAATGCAAAACATTTAATCACATTATTAAACCCTTACAAAGACAAAACAATTAAAGAATTAAATGTTTAATTAGAAAATTACATCTTAAAGACAATAAAACTTCAAATGGGAATTAAACAGAAAATACAATAAAGCATTTAAAAAGAAAACTAAACATTAAAAGGTGGTATATGTATATATAATTTAATTGTATTTAATGTTTAACTCTATTAAACAGACAAAATATTGAATTAGATAATTCAACAAGATACAATACGTCATTATGAAATTAAACAAAATTTTTAAAATACAAATATTAAAAATTACAGATTTCCAAAATTAAACATTTAAAAAATAAAATTAAACAAGAAGAATATTAAACATTTTAAACAACGCAAACCATTTAATTAGATTATTAATCCTTTAAAAAGACAAAACATTTAATTAAAAAATTAAATGTTTAATTAGAAAATTACATCTTAAATTTCTTAAATCTTTTAAATAATAAAACTTTTTAAAAGTTTTATTGTATTAATTTTTTTCCTTTGATTTAATTGCTTTTTGTTATGTAGTTTATTTCTTTAATCTTCTTTTTCTGTCAAGATTTTAACCCCAACCTTAAAAATGAAATAAACCTTTAAATCACAATGAAAATACTTCTGTTGTCACAATCATGAGTTAGTCAGTTATTCAGTTTATCAATTCAACTTTATTTGTTTAGCACCTTTTACACAGATGACAAAACTAAACAAGCAAAGAGAAAAAACTATGATTAAAACTCAAAAACATTAAATAAAAAAAAAAAAAAAAAAAAAAAAACATTTAACATGGTAATAAAATATGTTGTGTCCAGGGGATGGAGGGAGTTTATTGAAGTCTTCTTGGGCTCACATGGGAAATCATTTAAAATATAAACTTGATATTCAGTCTAAGGAAACTGCAGAGCGACAGAAGAACCAACAATATCGCCTGTTTTCTCCTTTAATGAGTCGACTCTTCTTGTGCTTTCAGACCAAAGAACTACAGATTCTTCACAACCTGCTCAAACTCTTGGTACAGGACCTCACCACACGGGTCAAGAAGGTTTCCATCTCATTTCTACTCTGAAGCTCACCTTCTCCTGCTCAAACTGCTGACAAATGTTTCTGCTGCTCTAAAGTCTGGTCTCCAGAACTTCCTAAAAACTCTTAAAGTCTCTTCTGCTGCAGGTTGCTTTGTAGAACTGTTCCAGAAAACCTCACTAAACCACATGGACGGGCCTCAAGATAGTCGTCCAAATGAAACCGTACAAAAACCAAACTAGCACAACCCAAACGCTAAAGTCTCCTGCAGCCTACCAGAGAACCTCTGAGAACAGAGAATCAGGACAGGAACTCTTACCTTCTGGACAACCAACGTTGGTTCTCAAACAAGAATACAGAATGTGTCTGACCAAAAACCTCTGAAGACTCACTACAGCCAAGATAAAGACACAACTCAGGTGGACCAAATCCACTAATCACTGCACACATTAGCACCATGTGCTAACTGTGGCTAAAGAACCTCATTTACCAAGACAACTATCCAGTACAAAGCCCTAAAACACACCAAGAAACACATTAAGGATGATTTTACTGCTGGAAGCTGCAAGCCAACACCTAAAGAACAGACTAAAGCAACGGAGCCAAACCCGGTTAAGTGGGGAAGAGAAGCAGAGGAAATGTTTGTCTGCAGCTAAATAAAGCAGGAAGACACTGAGCTGCTCAGGTGTTCCTGATAACACCAAGCTGCTCAGGTGTTCCTGATAACACCAATCAGCCACCTGGACAGCCAATAGGAACACAGCTTACTGGAAGTCCAGAGGGCTGGGTTAGTGAAGGAAATTCAGTTTAAAGTTGAAGCAGAAGGTTAATAAAGAAAGTTGAAAACCACCTTCTGATACCTGAAATCTCTGAGTTTTCACACAAAGAACACCTGAACATGTCAAACTGGCTTCATAGTAGAACCATCATTGTAAAAACGTCATAGTATGGTGTGTTGCTCAAAAAACATTAGGACCCAGCTGTCAGGGGACAAACATGTAAGAAACATGAGAACAGAGAGAACCCAACCAGTAGGTCACAGTTTATCATCCCCCAGTCATCTCCTGAAGTCCATATGGTGAGAGACATCAGTATCTGGTTGTTAATTTACCAGAGGATGCTTATAATCATGCTGATGTGGTCTGTACTCTACAGTATTTTAGTGACTCAATAAATGCCTAAGTTGTTTTTTATTTTTTTTAAAATGCTTTTTACTTTTTAATAAACATTTAAGAGCTTATATGTAATCAATAAATGGCCTTTGCCTATTTTAAGAAAAATTCACTCAGAACTCTGATGTTAACAGTACTAAATAAATCAATAAATACATGCATACACACAAAAATAAGTTAATACATTAACTGTGTTAAGATAAGATTTAGATTTTTAAAAAAGTTGTTTATGTTTTTGCAGAATCCAGTATTGCTCACTGGTTGGTCATTACATTTTATTAGTTTGATTTCACTGTTTAAAATGATGCCACCTCTTTTCAGACAGAACCTGTGATAATAAAACAATACAAAATTTTTAGTTCCGTGTTAATAAAGCACTTAAAGCTTTAAGTATGGCTAAATGCTTTTTTCAAAATTAAATATATCACTCCTTAGGTGGTAGTGGCCCCAAGTTCAGTAAAGTTGGAAAGATATTCACAGATTCGGGCTTCCAGCATCAATAACTCATTAGATATAGGTTGTCAAAACATAAACGGTGCCTCTTTCCCATTGTTGCAAGGCAGATAATGTGCTACAAGCCCAGTTTTATCAAAAGTAGCTGTCTTTCAAGCTACAGGAATAACATTGGTGTCTATGGAGTGAACAGGGTCCGTCTGCAATTTGCAAAACCACTGCAACAGTAAAGAGAGACAAATATTCAATAACTTCACTCTTATACATTGTAGTGTCACTAAAATCACTGCAGCCTTCAACTGGCTCTTGTTGACAAAGTGTTTTAACAGAAATGTAAATGCTGTAATTTGATTCTTTTAATGAACCATGTAACTTGAATGGATGTGATGCTGGTGTGACCACAGTGCACACGTCTGATGTTGCTCACAGTGGTCCAAAGGACGCTCAGGGAGTTTGTGTGTTTGCTCAGACTCATGAAAAATTAGAGGGAACATTGGTCTTAAGTGAGGCTTGATGAATAAGAAATGAATGTTTCCTGTAAAAATTAACTATCAGATAGACTTATTTATTGTGTTAACAAGCAACATGTAGAGATCATGTGTTTTAAGATATGTAACTCTACCTATTATTTCTTCTTTGGTTCTTGCATAAAGGAAATTACACTTGTTTTCTCCAGTTTTTCCCAAGTGATACTCGTAAGCCTTATTCAGCATGTGGTGGTCACGTATCCTTTTTTGTTTGGGTTGTGATCACTGTTTTTCATATGGTAACAGAGGAACACACACTGTGACAGAGGCCTCCCAGTTTCACACTGACTGCAGTTTCCCCAAAATAAACTCCTCCACTTCTTCAAACAGGATTGAGCAGCGCATCCTTCAGTCATCACCAGCTCAAAAAAATGTGTAATTTGTGCTGATCGTCATTCAATTCAGCTATGGCCTTAGTCAGTGCGGACAATGTAAAAACTTCTGTTATACATGTCTAATCTGTTCCAACTTCCCCCTAAAACACTGGCAAAAAATAATGTGATGAAACTGTCTGTGCTCCCCTCTGTTTAATGTGAATATTAATATTATAATGCAGGACTGTGACCTAGATTTGTGTTACCATGTTCATCTCAGAGATGTTTTGAGATCAGAACAAAATCTGAATCTGAGAAGTGATACAAAGGTCTGCATGTCACCCTCTGGTGGTCGTGTTAAAAGAATGTATCCAACTTCTTCACACATCTACTAAATGAAATCAAAATAAATTGAATTAAATTAGATTTAGTCTTTAAACAGCTTATTTCAGAACACTGCAACAACTGGGGTCATTGTTCTGTTAGAGGACTGTCTTCACACATGCTGACAGATGGACAAAAAAGGTTCAAAACACTGTCACTCCTTACAGCACACATCTCATCATAATGCAGAATTCATCCCTATAAATCATGTGTAATGGTAAAATGCCACAAAGATAAATCCTATCAACAAAGGAATTGTCATTTAATCATGCCACCAACAGAAGGTTAGCTGTGGTGTTTCTTATCTCTGCTTTTGATTTCATTCTGGCTACATGTACCTTCTACTGGATACTGGAGAAACGTTATCGCATCTGATATGACGACAACAAAGATTAATTTGATTTGATTTCATGAGCTCATCCTTTTAACAGCATCAGAATAAGTTTGTATTGTGTAACATTTGGCCTAAGGCTTGTGTGAGAAAGTTTTTTCTCCATCTGTGAAAACTTCAAATTAGACACGACAAAGCAAAATATACTTAAATTATTTACAGTAAAAGACTCCCAATGCGGAATGGCACCATTACAAGATTTACGAGATGATTACTGTCGATTAAATAATGTGGAAGTAGTTTCACATCTCTGTAGTGCTATTTCAGCCCTGCAGAATGTGTGAGCAATGATATGTTAGCAGCATTTTAATTTGGTAGATGGCTGAAATGGAGTTAATTTTAACTACACGATATAAAGCTATATCTGGGCAGATGTACGTTTCTATTAAAACTGAATCAGTAAAACATAACACGGTTGTCAGATAACTGCATTAAATACAAAAAAACATATCTTTCTGAAATGTGGTAAAACATAGTACATTAAAAAAAAATCATAAAATGAAATAATACAGTAACTCGAATAAATATTTGCAACAATAATCCGTGTATAAACCGTGTATGGTTCGCTCATTCGTTTTTCCGTTTCAAAATAAAATGAGAAAAAACAAATAATTGCTGTTTTTTTGTTTTTTCGTTTAAAAATTAAATTCGAAAAACAAAAGGTAGAGAAAGAAAAAAACCGCTGGGTTTTTACAAATTTTAAGCTTTCAACAAAAGAAAAAGCTTTTTTCCTATTTGGAAGCTGCCGGCAGAACCGGAAGTCAAAGTCATAATTTTTGGCGACTTGACGTCACTTCTCTGTCTCTAACTCCGTACCACGTACTTTGAAAACAACGAAGACATGTTTGTCTTATTTAGAGGGAGCAGACGCATCACACAGAGCTCATGATCTCAATGTGAACAAAATCGCTTTAATATTCCAATTAAGTATTTTTAAGTATTAAAATGTGAAGAACTCTGGCGATTCCAACTTGTTCCAGTTTAATCAGGTGATCTGTTGATAGTTTCCGTCTCCAGATGTTTCCTCCACAGATTCGTCACGATCAGACCTGACTGTGTGTGAAATAAAGATACTAGTGTAACCAAGTTAGGACTGGTGAGGGTCTTCTGTTTTTTTTTAACACGGAACCGACAACGCCACCTAGGGACTTTCACCCTAAGAATGTTAACAATCCTGCCCCTCAACAGAGGGCTTTCCCTACTAAACACAGGTACGTGCACAAATGAATACAGAGGCGTGTATAGAAAAATATAAATACAATTTTTATTCTGGTACAAAAATACGTTCAGCACACAACACACACTAATGTTACTATAAATGCAGTTATTAAAACTGGAAGTCACACAGGGCCTACGCAGCTATGGAGGGGAGAAACCTGATTACGGAGCCAGAGAACACAGCCACAACAACCTGAGGATAAACACACACGGGGAGAAAACGAAACTAAACTGAACCAAGCAAACTGATACAAAACTAGGCAAAACGACTACAAACTAAAAGAAAGAAACAACAAAATAAACAAGCAAAAAGTCAAGGCAACAGAGGCAAAACTGTAATGAAACAAAGAAATGTTTAACCACAATCAAGCAACAGAACGATAACAATAAGCATAAACAAACATTTTGGTTACCTCAGCTGTCCGACCCTACACACGCATGACGCCGCCAATAAGCAGAGACACAGTCGGCGGACTCTGCACTGCAGCCACAGAACACTGGTCTTAAAAGAAAAAACAATATTAATACAAACTCTAAAGCTTACCAGTATTTCGCGTGCTGCACAGCGCGTACCTGTTCAGGAGTGTTCAGGAGTATACTGGAGCTACGTCCGTCAATCAACTTGAACCCCCTGCTGCAACGGCCAAACCAATCATTAGTTCCCCCACAGCATGATGGCTAATCAGCCGGTCACACTAGATAAAGAAGACCTGCCGAAAAACGTCGGCATCACTACTTAATAAAGTCTATATCCATGTAAATATTACTTGCAGACAGTAAAAAGAAATGTGCTGGTTGCAATAAAAAAAACACGTTTTTTTTTTTTTTTAATAAAAGCTGAGAGGAAACGATGGAATCCAGAGATAAAATTAGAGACCACAGTCTGACGTATCATGCCACCGATCAGTCTGATAAACATCCCGCTTCATCCACATAGATCTTTGTCATCCTGTCAGGTGTTTAACACCTGGTGATTGTTCAGAAAACACGCCCAGGTTAACTGGGGATAGTCACAACTTAACACAAGCTACCTGGTTAATAACGAGACACAAAACTAATTAATGTCTCACCAAGAAAACCCACAACATAGAAGCACATCCACTGCTGTGTGTTAGTCTGAGTTCAGTGGAACAGATCCAGAGCAGAACTTCAGGTTTAACTCGGGTTTGTTCTCAGAAACACTCAGAGCCTCAGCAGCCTCCCATCAGGACAACACGCAGCAGAACATTAGCTGGATCTGATAAAATACATCAGAACATCAGCTGGATCTGATAAAATACATCAGAACATCAGCTGGATCTGATAAAATACATCAGGACATCAGCTGGATCTGATAAAATACATCAGAACAACACACAGCAGAACATCAGCTGGATCTGATAAAATACATCAGAACACGCAGCAGAACATCAGCTGGATCTGATAAAATACATCAGAACAAACTGAGACCACGTTGTTAAAACTAGTCACTCAGAACACAATAAAACACGTTCAGTCCTCCGTCCTAACCGTCATTTCAGAGCACGTTAACCGCTGAAAATATTAAATAAAAATGGAAGTAAAGGGATCCGATCTGGTCAAAACAAACAATATGTGTGTGAGTTGTGTCTTTCCAAAAACTCTGGCTGGTTTAGAAATGGAAAAATCGTTTAAAGTCGTGGCAGAGGAAGACTAGAATACTTCCAGTACTGTACAGTCTGAGTGATTAAACTACGCAGGTAGTTTGTGTTATATTTTTGTAATCCTTTTTATATCCCTGTGAAGATGTTTATCGTACTGATCGGTGGCATGATGAGTTAGACTGTGGTCTCTAATTTTATCTCTGGATTACATCGTTTCCTCTCACCCTTCATAAAAATTTGTTTTGTTTTTTTTTAAATTTCGCCAGCACATTTCTTTTTATTGTCTGTAGGTGATATTTACATGGATATAGACTTTATTAAATAGTGACGCCGACGTTTTTCGGCAGGTCTTCTTTATCTAGTATCTTTATTTGAAGCACAGCCAGGTCTGGTCGGGACGAATCTGAGGACGAAACATCTGGAGACGGAAACTATCACCAGTTAACCTGATCACCAGTTAAACTGGAACAGCGGCACCAGTAGATGACCAGTATCCCGTCATAAACTGTCGTCCACATGTCGGATCTGACTGTAAAACACACAGAAGTGAAACGTAACATTCTACACTTAATAAAGTATGGCACTGAAAATAACATCTGTGGTTAACAGAACAAATTCCAGCTCTCTCCAAATCAGCATCGGACACATGATTGATCTTCTTAAACTGTTCTCCAGCAGAAACTTCTGACTCTCATTATAGAGCAACGTGGAGCTCCATGATTTCTGCGTGGGTTTTCCACTCAAAGAGAATTAAATAGGAAAAGGGCTCGAGGACAGCCATTCTAGATGTGTTCACGGTCCAGACCAACTCGAAACTGTTCTTCCTCGGCGACTTCCGGTGTTACTACAAAATAAAACAACAGCCGTATTTTGTATTTTGGGTTTAAAAAGCTAGAGCAAAAAACCAACGCTGTGTTTTTTTTCATTAGTTAAATAATACATTTCTACATTTAGGTTTTAAAAACGGAAAAACAAAAAAACATCGTGGTTTATTGTTTTTCTTTTAGATTTTATTTTGAAACGGAAAAACGAATGAGCGAACCATACACGGTTTTACACGGATCGAGTATTTATCTGGTAATTGGATTTTCCGTTCTGAAACGGGTATTGAAAAACCAAAAACGAGTGGTTATTTGATTTTCGTTTTAAAATGCAAAAATTAAAATTGAAATACAAGGCATTTTTCCTTTTCATGATCAGAAAGGGATGTACGAAATTTTAATAATGCTTTGATTTTCATTTTATATTTAGAATAACAAAAAAATAAAATCAGTATCAGACAGAAACGAAAAAAGGTCAGTTTTTTTCATTTTCTGAGACCGGAAGTGGTCATCAGCAAGTGTGGAGCCAAACAACAACAAGATTCTCAGAGGGCGGAGCCAGAGAGCAGTGATTGGTCAGACCATAGATAATATAGAAGACAGCGCGCTAGCGTATCTAGTCTATGTGTATCTATGGTCGGCACCCCTGGTAGCATCTCTGGCTGCTGTTGAACTTGTTTTTGGAGTAAAACACGGTAAGAAGATAAATACTTCTAACCAGTAGTGTTGCTTTGTTGTACGTTAAGTCAGCGACTTGTGAAGAGTTGTGTTTTGTCGTGTTTGAGTAGTTGGTCCGGACGCGTTAGCTAGCTAAGCGGCTAAGTTAGCTAGCGGGCTAATCAACACAGGTGGCTAACTTACCGCTGAACACCTGTGTTAGTTGCTGCCGCAGCTGTTTGTCATTATTAGAATGAAATTCTCAACCTGTAATTCTCTGCTGTGTATTTTAGCTTTTAAAGAAGTTATTTTACTTTAAGGTTAACTGAAACCCGGTCAGCTGCACTGAAGTTTAACATTCAGCTGGTTTGAATTAAACCACGCTTAACATTGTAAAACATTACCTCTCTGAATCTTCATAATTTCATTAAATTACTTCTCTCTTTCACTGCTCAAGTTCAATCCAGTATATAAAGTGACATTAATAGTGACTAAACTAACAACCAGCCATTGGATTTATTTATTATTGCATGTATTTGTAGTAAAACATGAGTTGAAACATCCTACTTTTGGATCTAGAACTGCACAAGCTGTTCATTTTCAGTCACCTGACGAGTTAAACTCCCCTTTTTATGTGAGGTTGAAGCAGAAAGTCTGAGTTAACAAAGAAAGTTGTTTATAATTTGCGATACCTGTTATCTCTGACTGAGGCTTTAGTTTTTGTTGAGCTGATTTACACGCAGAAACTTTGTTCAGGAAGATTTCTCAGTAGCTCAGAGGACAGGCTGCTTTTTACACAACCTTGTAAGAGAATGTCTGTCAATGCTTTCAGCAGAATTTAGGAACACAACACTTCCTAAACAGATATTTTGAAGCTGTGAGGTTGAACGTTTGAGAGTATATCAGTGTGTTTCTTTGTGGTCTTTCTGTTTCTAGGTGGAAGCTGAATTAGTGAGGATGACTCCTGCTCCTGTCATCTCTAAGCTCCTCACACATCTTTACCTGCACATGAGGAAAATCACTCCTGTAGAATGCAGGTATGTTTGTCATTATTATAAAAAGATGTTGCCTGGTGACCTGTCAGAAACCCATTATACAGAGTCAGCCAAAATAATGTTTACACACATCAGGAAAAGAAAAACTTGCATAAATATTTCAATACCAAATTTATTCAGACATCATGAGATTAATAAAAGTTATCTTTGGCCTCTACAATTACAAGAGGTGCTCAAAGTGGTGGCCACTGGCTTCCAGACATTTCTGTTGTGTTGTAGACGCCACTTGTTGATGCTCCATTCATGAGGGTAGCGCCATCTGTTGGGAAAACATCCTACAACAGAACAGAGTTATCGTGATTTGATCAAACTTAGAAAGAGGTATCTAGATGTGTAGAAGTACTTATACAAATGAAATATCCATAATAATTTAATAATAATTTTCTTTTCCTGATGTGTGTATACATTATTTTGGCTGATTTTGTGAACTTAATGAGAACAAAACTGTCATGTAATTGTTGCTCTGAAAGCTTCTTTAGTGAAAACCGGCTGGTGTTCTGTTTTGAAACAAACTGCTGTTGAGGTCTGTGTTTTTAGGTTTAACTCCACAGTTTGTGAATGAACTGATTTTTTTTTTTTCCTGGTCAATGTGGACGTTATAATTGATGGTAACGTTTACTGATCATATAATCAGCATGAAAATATAACAGTATAACATTCTGACCACCTGACTAATACTGTGTTGGTCCCTTTATGCTGCTAAAACTCCTCTGACCCAGTGGTTCATCAGAACCTCTCGGGATGTCCTGTGGATTCTGTGGATCCTGTGGGTTGCAGGGTGGGTCCTACCTAGACCAGGCTGATCCTGGACCATCCCACAGATGCTCAATCAGATCTGGATGTGGGGAGTGTGGAACCCAGGTGAACAGCTTAGCTCTGTCGTGTTCCTCGGACCACTCCTGTAGTAGCAGTTTTAGTTTGTCCTGCTGAGGGTGGCAGCTGGCATCAAGGACTGCTGTTGCCATGGAGACTAGGGGGTTGTTTGTCCTGCAGTGTTTAGGTGGTGGTACATGTCAAACATCCACATGAACGTCAAGGTTTCCCAGCAGAATGTTGCATTAGAACAAGATGATGGATGTTGTTCTCTTCAGCTGTCAGTGGTCAGAATGTTGTGGCTGATTGGTGGATCTGTCTGCCTTTACTCTGACATCCAGAGTTATACAAAAGTGTAGTATGTGTGCAGTGCAGAAGAGATTTACTTTATTGTATGCATTTGTTATTTTATTTTTTTTAAGGGAGAGCATTTTTTTATCCACCTGAAGAAGACCTAATCTTTCCCTTCAAAGGATAGTTAATAATTACTACAGCTTCCATAGTGGTCCCATCAGAGAAAATCATATCCATATACAGATTTTTATTAATTCCAGGGCTGGTTCAGAAAAGATTATAATAATAACTACATCAGATAATTCTTGGTCGCAGCTGGAATTTTGCAGACTGAGAGATGGTTGAGAAGGTTTGCTGTTATTGTTTTAGCAAAATATGTTATAACAGAAGATCTTTATCATCATTGTACATGAAATTATCTGCAAACCAGCAAAGTGCATCAGTCTGAGGTATCTAAAAATAAAAGTAAAGAAAAATGCTTCTAAAGCCAATAATAAACAGAATATTTTGAGGGAATATCCTAAAAAGGAAAGAAAAGCTCCATTCTGACTCCTCTCAGGATAAACTGTCATTAAAATTGACTTTAAATTTAGCTTCAACACGAGATAAAAACATTTACTTTCATTACTGATATTGTCAAGTTTTAATAAAGTTCATGCTACTTTTATAAAATGATGAAAGTGAATAAATTGTATTTCTGTGATCTGTGTTTGATTTCTGTCTTTTCTCCTGTCATCCAGATGTTCAGAGGGAGATGATGCCACATCTGGTCCAGCTGATGGAAGGTCTTGAAGTTCTCTGACTGGCCTCGACTGAAGATGGTCGTCTCACTGGATTTAAGGTTCAGATGCTCAGTAACAAACTCCACCAATGAGCCAACAGGGAAGCTTTAGGTTTATTAAATGTTGCTATGAAGGTATCACTGTTTTTCTTTGTGAATGCAATGTGCTCCAACTGAAACTTGAATTAGAACTTAGAAGTAAATCCTTCCATCTGAAAGGATCTAGTTGCATTAATAACCTCGTAACATTCACATTTTTATTCCAGTCTTGGTTGGAAATAGAATCTCTGTATTGATTCAGGTAAAAACTGAACTTCACAGCATGTTGGAGCAAAACAACCAGATGAAAACTGTGATGGTGTTGGATTGTCAGACCGTAATGTTGCAGCTCAAAGCAGCTTTTCTAGCTCAGTTCATTCTGACATTCAGCTATGAATCAACACAGCAGATGGTGATCCATGCTGTGGAAGTCTCACATCTCCTGATTTAATGGAGCTGCTTTACACTTTTTACACTGTTTATTCACCAACACTTTATTTAATAAAAGTCCCATCTAGTTTTTATGAGGAATGTGATGTTTTAATTTCTCTGTGAATAACTGCAGTCTAATGCAACAGCTGGAGTTGTAACATCTGTCCTGATATTGATCATGAAGTATTGATCAGAATACTTATGGTCAGCAGTCATCCCTGAAGTTTTACATTAAAATCTTTACTTGTGTTGTGAACTTTGGTAAGAAGCAGAAACGTTAGCGTTGCCATGGATACATGAGTGTTAAATTCTGTCCATGTTTCCATTTTGGGAAATTCAGTCCAGTTCCAGAATGTGGAGGAATTTAGTCTCATGATCACAGACAACAAATATTATCTGAAAGTCGGGTTATTGTTGTTTATCAGCACAATACAAAAAGATTAATGTTAGAAATATTCCAGTTAAGACTCTAGAATATCATGATTTATGTAAATTTAACTCAATAATATGAATGTTGAGGTTAAGATTGTACAGTGATATTTATTATGTAAGTTTAGCTGATTAAAGTTTTTGACTGCACTAAAATATTATTTATTATTTAAATTTATATCATTATTATAATATTTAGGATCAGACCCTACAGTGTTGAGATTAAGAAATCAAATATTCTATAACATGTAAATACACTAAACGAATTTGGATTTATTTAAGTGAGACTCTACATATTATTTGACACAAATCTATCTAAATCCAAATTTCAATCATTTTTACTTCAAACATTTACTGGACTGATTTAAATATTAAAATCACTCCTTTCTAATCCTCTGCTGTACGTTCAAACCTGAGGCCTTAAATAGAAACACACAAGTATCTGATTGAAGGAACTTCTGCAGAGTCCTGGTTCCAGAACATGATGATAGAATTATAGACAAACTTTAACAAAAGCTGCCTGAGAGTTTACAGGTTTTTATGTTAGATTTCTTCAGTAATTTAATGAGCGTTATCAGCAATAATCAAGTGTTCATTTGATGAACTTCATTTCCTAAAACATCCAGAATTGGCGCTCATATCTTTGGCAGCTGTAAAGTTTCTGCTCCTTCAAAGTTCACAACACAATGAATGAATTCCTAAAACACTCTCAATGCTGGAGAGCGTTTGTGATGCTGAAGCAGTGACCAGTTTTTCTGTTTCTTCTCTGGAGATGCACAATGAGGGACGTCTGCATAGACTGAGAAAGAGTCTCACCACATCCTGACATGAGGAAAAAAGACTTTATTGAAAACTACAATGAGAAAAACTATCAGACAGCAGACGGCTGCATTCAAGGTGAGCTCTGAACATTTGATCTGGAACAGGAATTCAATAACGGCAGCATGAGCTTCATTTCAGTCTGTAGCTGCTGAATTCATGGATGAATCATCTGGCACTAGAGAGGAAGACCATCAAACATCCATGTCAGCTGATGGAGGTCCAAGAGTCTCACCAAACAAACAACCTACAGAGTGAAGACCTGGAATCTGATTGGACAGCCTCCTATTCAGCCACATGTGTGAACAAATGCCTCTAAGCTGATTTGTTTTCTAAAATAAATCCAGTTTGAGTCCTAATCTATGCCTGTGTTTGCTTCTTTACACCGCTGTTAACAGTTTAGGCTGTTAGATTGTTCCAGATAAGACAAGTACAAGATACTTCAGAGCCGTTCTACCACGAACCTGACAGGAAGAACTCCAACAGCTACTGAATGTTCCTGTGGTTCCCCTCAAGGCTACATGAGGAGTCCTACGAGGACGAGCCGGTCCACCTGATGGTGGCCAGTCGCTGCGGTTCAAAGCCAACACCGACTACGTGGACTTCTACTGGACCACACGGAGGCCTTCAAACTGGACCAACAAGTTCAGCGACTCCCCGACTCGTGGGTCTGAGGACGCCTCCGAGCCTCGGCCCAGCTGGCCTCCTGTCTGTGGGTGTTTGAGTGCTGAGAGGTTTGTGGATGCATGTGAACATGTCTGTGTTGAAACAGCAGTTTTTGACTCAGTAACGCAAGTAAAAACCAAGAGCTCCTTTATTTGTGACTTCCACTAAAAAAACTGAAGAAAATAAGTTTGCCAGGGTTCTGACTGATAACAGATTATTAAATAATGAAAATAATTCTTTAAATATTCCTTTAAACAATCCTTTTAGGTCTACATTTCCTTTACACGGACTCCTTGGTATATGTACAAGTATTTTGGGTGGAATGTACCAATAAGCCCAGTGTTCAAGGGTTCTTCTGGGATTAACCATTAAATATGGAATATACCATTAAACCAACCTTTTAGGTAAATGTTCTTCTCAGGTCTACATTTCAGGTGGAATATTCCTCCGTACTAACTTTTTTGGTCTACATTGAAGGATTTTTTCTAAAACACCCTTTCAGGTCTATATTTGAGGTTTTAGGTGGAATATTCCTTTTAACCAGCCCCTCAGGTCTCTTTGAGGATTTTGGATGGAATACTCAGTTAAAGCAACATTTTAGGTGCATGTCCAAGGATTTTTGGTGGAATGTTCCTTTAAGGTGGATGTGTGAGGACCTTGTAGGTGGAATACTTCCTGAAACCAACCTTTTAGGTCAACATTCAAAGATTTAAGGTGGAATATTCCTTTAAATGTTTTGATTATTATCAAGTGAGAAACCTCAATCCAGACTCCTCATAAGGACGTTTGAGATTTATGCTGCTGTTATTTGTTTAGTCCAGACTAAATAACAGAAATCCACAACTGTAATTTTATTTGAGGACTCGGTTATTAAATGTCAAAACAATCCATGTGACTCTAAAAACTCAACAGCTGTACAAACTCTAAGATTAAACTCTCCACAAGGATCCAAATTAAGTTGGACTTCTACATGAGAGCTTTAATTATTCTTCATCTACTTCCTGAAAAGTTTGGTCAATAAAAAAAGACAAAAACTAATATTTTCAGCTGAACTAAAGACAGACTTTGTGATTTTTCTGCTCACATGTGTTGTTGTAAACTTACTCTTTCAAATAAATAGCCTGCCTAACCCCCTGGAAACCAGTGTTTGTCCTGTTTTTGTGTTGCTCTTCGGCGACCCTAGACAGCTGGGTCCTAATGTTTTTTGAGCAACACACCATACTATGACGTTTTTACAATGATGGTTCTACTATGGAACCAGTTTGACATGTTCAGGTGTCCTTTGTGTGAAAACTCAGAGATTTCAGTTATCGGAAGGTGGTTTTCAATTTTCTTTGTTAACTTTCTGCTTCAACTTTAAACTAAATTTCCTTCACTAACCCAGCCCTCTGGACTTCCAGGAAGCTGTGTTCCTATTGGCTGTCCAGGTGGCTGCTAGGTGTTATCAGGAACACCTGAGCAGCTCACTGTCTTCCTGCTTTATTTAGCTACAGTCAAACATTTCCTCTGTTTCTCTTCACCACTAAACTGGGTTTGGCTCCATTGCTTTAGTCTGTTCTTTAGGCGTTGGCTTGCAGCTTCCAGCAGTAAAATCGTCTTTAATGTGTTTCTTGGTGTGTTTTAGGGCTTTGTACTGGATCGTTGTCTTGGTAAATGAGGTTCTTTCGCCACAGTTATCACATACTGCTAATGTGTGCAGTGATTAGTGGATTTGGTGCAGCTGTGTCTTTTTCTTGGCTGTAGTGAGTCTTCAGAGGTTTTTGGTCAGACACATTCTGTATTCTTGTTTGAGAACCAACGATGATTGTCCAGAAGGTAAGAGTTCCTGTCTTGATTCTCTGTTCTCAGAGGTTCTCTGGTAGGCTGCAGGAGACTTTAGCGTTTGGGTTGTGCTAGTTTGGTTTTTGTACGGTTTCATTTGGACGACTATCTTGAGGCCCCTCCATGTGGTTTAGGGAGGTTTTCTGCAACAGTTCTACAAATCAACCTGCAGCAGAAGAGACTTTGAGAGTTTTAGGAAGTTCTGGAGACCAGACTTTAGAGCAGCAGAAACATTTATCAGCAGTTTGAGCAGGAGAAGGTGAGCTTCAGAGTAGAAATGAGACGGAAACCTTCTTGACCCGTGTGGTGAGGTCCTGTACCAAGAGTTTGAGCAGGTTGTGAAGAGTCTGTAGTTCTTTGGTCTGAAAGCACAAGAAGAGTCGACTCATTAAAGGAGAAAACAGGAGATATTGTTGGTTCTTCTGTCACTCTGCAGTTTCCTTAGACTGAATATCAAGTTTATATTTTAAATGATTTCCCATGTGAGCCCAAGAAGACTTCAATAAACTCCCTCCATCCCCTGGACACAACATATTTTATTATGATGTTAAATCTTTTTTTTTTTTTTTTTTTTTTAATATGTTATTGAGTTTTAATCATAGTTTTAGCATAGTTTTTTCTCTTTGCTTGTTTAGTTTTGTCATCTGTGTGAAAGGTGCTAAACAAATAAAAGTTGAATTGATAAACTGAATAATTGACTAACTGATGTTTGTGACAACAAAAGCGTTTTCATTGTGATTTAAGGGTTTGTTTCATTTTTAAGGTTGGGTTAAAATCTTGACAGAAAAAAAGATTAAAGAAATAAACTACATTTTAAAAAAAGCAATTAAATCAAAGGAAACAAACATTTAATACAATAAAACTTTTAAAAAGAAAATTAAACATTAAATACAATTAAATTATATTAAACAGACAGAATATTTAATTAGATAATTAAACAAAAGATACAAAACATGTAATTATGAAATTAAACAAAATTTTTGAAACAAAAATATTAAACATTAAAGATGAAATATTTTAGACAATTAAACATTTAAAAAATACAATGAAAACAAAAATATTAAACATTTAAAAAAATATAAAACATTTAATTAGATTATTAAACCTTTAAAAAGACAAAACATTGAATTAAAAAATTAAATGTTTAATTAGAAAATTATATCTTAAAGACAATTAAACTTTAAATAGGAATTAAACAGAAAATACAATGAAGCATTTAAAAAGAAAAACATTAAAAGGTGGTAAAACATTTAAAAAGAAAAACCTTAAAAGATTTAATCGAAAAATGAAACATTGGGAAAGAAAAGGAAATTTTTCAAACAAGCCGATAAAACATTTGAAAAAAACAACAAACATTAAAAAGACAAAACATTTCGAAATCAAATCAGACATTAGAAAAGATTAAAAGGTGAGAAAAGAGCAAACCTAAGCATTTAAGAAGAATCAAACTAAAGACAAAACATTTGAAAAGACACCAGTTAAACTTCAGAAGATAAAATTAAACAGAAGAGACAATAAAACAATCAAAAAAGAGCATAATCAGATAAAGATCTTAGAGCGTTTTCTAGTCTGAAATGAAAACATCAAGTTGTTTCTTCAAACATTTGCTCGTTCTATGTTCTTGGTTTGATTGTGGACAGATTTACTAAGAACTCATTTAAGAAAATTGCTTTCCAGATAAAGTCTCCTAGTAGTTGAAGGCATTGATCAAACTAATGTTACCTTCTGATCTCCACTCAAAGTTTGTTGAGGATTTCTAAAAAACCCACAGGTGAAGGTCTGAGAAGAACTCAGATGGATGGTCTAAATGTGAAATCAAGACTCATGGTCACAAGTTTTAAGGCCTCTGTTAACCAGAAAGTTCAAACTAACAGAGAAGCTTTTAAAATTTCAGTCCTCAGACTGTCTAAAGGTTCAAACTAACAGAGAACTACTCAAGAACTTCTAGGATTTCAGTCCTCGGACTGTGGAAAGGTTCAAACTAACAGAGAAGTACTCAGGAACTTCGAAGATTTCAGTCCTCAGACTGTCTGAAGGTTCAAACTAACAGAGAACTACTCAGGAACTTAGAAGATATCAGTCCTTGGGCTGTCTGAAAGTTCAATCTAACAGAGAACTACTGTGGGACTTAGAAAATTTCAGCCCTCAGACTGTCTGAAAGCTCAGGTCCTGAGGACTCAGGAGGTCTGGAGGCTTGGAAAGTCTTGGAACTGAGGGTTCAACCCTCCAGCACAAAGGCTGAAGTCCAACCTCCTGAGAAAAACGGTCGAGACGAGACTCGAGTTAAAAAAAAAAACTCGAAAATGGTAAAAAATAGATGATAAATGCGCAAAAAAAACAAAAATTAGTATCTGAGCGAATAGCTCAGGGGATAAGAAGACAGACTACCAAGTGGAAGGTCGCAGGTTCAAGACCCACCACCGGCATTTTTCTGTGTTTGTCTTTGTCAGAATTTTGATAAAATTTAAGAAGGGTCTGGTCTTGAACCAGCGACCTGCAGCTCCACAGGCAAATCCTTAACTCACTGAGCTACAGATCAGATGAAAAGAAATAATTTCGTCGTCCCTTTGGCATCGTAGTTAATAACGTGACCACATGGGTGGAGCCAAGGCGGAGTCTGGGTGGAGTCGGGGCGGAGAGTAGGCGGGGAGGTGGGTGGCGGCCTTCCCCCCTCTACTCCCCCACCTCCCACCACCACCCACCACACCTTCCCCCACCCGACGAGTTCTTCGAGTCTCCACGAGTTCTTCGAGTCTCGACAGGTTTTCCCGAGTTTCTGGAGTTTCCACCAGGTCAGAGGCAGAACAAGCTGTCATGAAGAGGTGTTGAAGTCGGCCAGGATGGAGTGACTTTTTACAGCGACTAGAAGGAAGACGACTAGAAGAGCAGGTCTTTAACCAGCATCTATAAAATCCATGGAGTCGCTCCAGAGAAATGAAGGGAGAGAAACTTTTATCAACCTCCATCCAGATGTTCAACTTGATATCTTTACTTGGACATTTTTAGCACCACAAACCTTTAGTATCACACTTTATTATCATTTGTTAGGACTTTAATGGAATCCACCAGCAGATTTAGTTTTTGCTGAGAAACTTTATTCTTGTCATCGTGGGACTGCAGTATTTAAAACTCTTCCTTCTATTTCACCTCATGTTTATTAGTTTTAGTGGAGAAAGCTATTTATATGTCGATTAGTCTCTTAAAAACCAAATAATAAATTGGATTAGTCAAGAGGTTTAAATTTCTTACTTTGTCATATTTTAAATATGACAAAAAATATAAAAATAAAGTGTCTTGAGACAATTTGACCTGTAATTGGCGTTATATAAATAAAATTGAATTAAAATTGTATGTATCTTGTCATGTTGGAGAAATGTATATATTGGAAAACACATTTTCTTTGACCATTAATCTGTTGATTGTTTTCTCCAGTAATTCATTTCTTGTTTTGGTTGATAAAATGTCAAACCCAAATATATTCAGTATACTGTCATAAAAACCAAAAAGATTTACATTCATGATGCAGGAATCAGACAGTTTTTCACTTTTTATCTTAGTTTAGTCAGAATGATAGTTGATAATGTGTGAATTGTTGCAGCTTGTGAGCCGTAGAAGATTTTAATCTTTGGGGCCGAGTGTCAAAAAACATTTAGAAACCAACATCAACAAAACACTCAACAAAGATTTGAACATCATTTGCATGACAATGTCTAATTAAAGGACATTTATTTACAATGTAAATGTGTGATATTCATCCTCTGGAGCTTTCTCTTCACATCGTCTTCCACCTGGACTGGTTTGGTCAGGAGCATGTGCAACAAACATTTGAAAAACTGCACTTTAACATCAATGAATGACACTGAAGTTTAATCTCTACATAAATGAGACTGAGTCTGGATGTGCTGCTCTTTCATTAACTCCTAAGTTTAGGGAAAGTTCAAACAAAAGAGGACAGTTCAGATAAGACTTGAGAATGAGCTTATTTTGAACAAACATCTCAGACTTTCTGAGCTTCAGCACCTACAGCAAGATATTTTAACAACAAGCAACTCAGGAGATCCAGAAGTTGGAGAGAGTTAGCTTTAGCTGAGCCAAAGAACATGTGGGACGCTAACCTAGCAAACATTTCAGATTTTTCTCTGTGAATTCTGAGAAATAATTTACTATTTAATGACAGAGCTACATATCTTAACTCAGTCTCATTAAAACAACTCTAATTCAGTGTCATCCATCCATATTAAAGTGCAGTTACCCAAAATGTTTGTTGCATGAGCTCCAACAAAACCTGTCCAGGTAGAAGGCCACTTTGACAAACAGGAAGTGGACGATTCCAAGCAGATTTATAGAAGGGGGAACCGGACTGTACTAAGTGTGGTTGAGTATAGATGGGTGTTTTGTGGGTTTTTAAGGCTGATAATGATTATTAGTGAGACATTTGGAGTAGATATTCATTTGCAGTAAATGAAAGTATTTAAAATCTTGAGTTAAACTTAGAAGAACACAAACTCTAACAGAAAACTTTGTTGATATGTTTTTGTTTTGTTGACAGATGTTAAGTTAAAGGAGTTTTATTCGTTATGTATAACCAATCAAATCACTCCAGAAGACAGAGTGACCACAGGTAGATAAAGGTTCAGAGCCAAAGTAGCGCCATTTTTAAATGTATTTATTACCGTAAATCAGTAAAAAATAAAATACTGATAATCAGTAAATCAGTCAGCCCACAATTACTACAGTTCTACAATGGATGTCTCTTTCCTTTGACTTGTTATCTGTACAATATACGATGTGTATTATGGCGTTTTTTCATACCAAAGGCTATACTATGATGTTTTCTAAGAGACATACCATGCAACTCTGCTTGTTCTGGCCCTGGGCCACTGCACTCCTCTGTTGTTTTCTGGATTGTACTCAGCTGCATGTCTTCGTCCACCCGGCCTCCGTTGACTCGTCCCGCCTGCCGTCTCTGGAGCTGAAGCTGGATTGGAACAGACCAAAGTACAGTCCAATCACGATGACAGCTGCCTCTCAAAAGGCTCCTTCATCTGGCAGGTGGTGGCACTTCTTCTGAGGGGAAGCTGAGCTGGCCCGGCAGAACTTTGGAGATGTGTTCCAGTGGTTGGTGGATGTGTGGGGAGATAGAGAGGGACCTTTGAATTGTTCAGAAAGGAAAACAGGGAACCCATTGGTAGTTTTAGGTTAGGCTGCTACTGCGGTGTGTTTTTGGGTTTTAAGAGGTGAACAGGAAGAGTTTTTTTTCTCCGTATTGATTATCTTTTACTTTGTTCCTGGTTGGAATGCCCATCAATGTCAACATGAAGTTCACTTTTAGTTCTGTTGATTTATTTTTATTTTACTAACACCCATTTGCTTTTAACCCCCTCACATGTTGTGTTGTTGTAAACTTGTAAACTCTTTCAAATAAATACTCGTCTAACCCTCTGGAAACCAGCGTTTGGACTGTTTTTGTGTTGCTCCTCACCGACTTCAGACAGCCGGGACAAAACAACGTTTTGTGGACCAAAGGCTATACTATGATGTTTTTAGAGCGACATGCTATACTATGACGTTTTTTGGGTGACATGCTATATTATGACGTTTTTAGAGCGACATGCTATACTATGACGTTTTTTGGGTGACATGCTATATTATGATGTTTTTAGAGCGACATGCTATACTATGACGTTTTTTGGGTGACATGCTATACTATGACGTTTTAAGAGCCACATGCTATACTATGATGTTTTTTGGGCGACATGCTATACTATGACATTTTTAGAGCAGCATGCTATACTATGACGTTTCAAGAGCCACATGCTATACTATGATGTTTTTTGGGCGACATGCTATACTATGACATTTTTTGGGTGACATGCTATATTATGACGTTTTTAGAGCGACATGCTATACTATGACGTTTCAAGAGCAACATGCTATACAATGACGTTTGTTGAGCGACATGCTATACTCTGACGTTTTTTGGGTGACATGCTAAACTATGACGTTTGTTGAACCAAAGGCTATACTATGACATTTTTAGACCGACATGCTACACTATGACGTTTTTTGAGCCTCATGCTATACTATGACGTTTTTTTGAGCCACATGCTATACTATGACGTTTTTTGGGCGACATGCTATATTATGATGTTTTTAGAGCAACATGCTATACTATGACGTTTTTAGAGTGACATGCTATATTATGATGTTTTTAGAGCGACATGCTATACTATGACGTTTTTTGAGCGACATGCTATACTATGACGTTTTTAGAACGACATGCTACACGATGACGTTTTTTGAGCCTCATGCTATACTATGACGTTTTTTAGAGCAACATGCTATACTATGACGTTTTTTGGGCGACATGCTATACTATGACGTTTTTAGAGTGACATGCTATACTATGATGTTTTCAGAGTGACATGCTATACTATGATGTTTTTAGAGGGACATGTTATACTATGGCATTTTCAGAGTGACATGCTATACTATGACGTTTTTTGGGCGACATGCTATACTGTGACGTTTTTAGAGCGACATGCTATACTATAGGCTTTTTAAATTGACATATAACTATGACGGTTTTTTTTTTTTTTTTTGTTTTTTTAGCAACATATTGTAAGAATTTGAACAGTTTTAAAAATTACTATACTTTTACTTGTGCAATGAAATATTACTCTATGGCATTTTTTAGACGACATATTATACTCTGATGTTTTCTTGAATAACATACTATTTTGACAATATATTGCACTATGACATTTCTTGAACCGCATATCATACATGACAATTTTAGGCAACATCCTATCATTTTGCACTTTTTGAACCACATAATAATCAGTTGGGTTTTTTTGCCGACATGCTATTCTATGAACTACAGGCCATACTATGTTATTCTTGAAAAGTATACTATACTTTGACATTTTCTGTACTACATCCTATACCATGGTGTTATACACAGAGTGCTTTGGTTACATGTTGATTTATAATCTAGATTTTTTTCTGTTCTGTTTTTTGACGGGATTACCACAGACCTGACCGTGAACACCGTTGACACCCACCCGAGGGATGCTGCCTAAGATCTCAAGGCTGCTTGGTCGTGGTCTTTCGGGTCCTGCTCCAGAACGCCTTCATCAACTACGTCTTCTTTTGAAGAGGCCCTCAGATGATGCAATCTCTGACCTTTAGGAGGAACTGCTACTTTCACTCTGTAACGAGACGACGGTTATTTTAAAGACCCAGCTCCTGGCGGCTTTGAGTGACAGTTTAACATCCATCAAAACGGAACTACAGACAGTTAAATCTGAGCTGTCGGTCAGTATTTCAAACATCAAGTCCGACTCTGGCGCCCTAAAGCACGCTGTGGGTGAAACGGAAACTTCACTCTCCACATCACCGACGACATCGTCACACTCCAAAGCAGAGCACCTGTCTGCTGAACTTTTAAAAGTGGACTATAAATGTGAAGAATGTGAGCAGCAGCAGACTGTGAGCAGCAGAACAGATGTGATCAGAAAGAAGTCATTTTCTTTTTTTTCTGGTTGACTTGATGCTGTCAGATGCAGATGTTGGAGCTGATTCTGATCTCTCAGGATAAAAAGCTGCTTTTCCTTCACAAACTTTTCAGGAAATTATTCTCTCAGATTTTCTCTGCTATTTATATTTTTATTATCTGTGATTATTTCATTATTTCTTTATTGTAAAATAAAGTTTGAGGCATAAAGATTCATTTAGTTATTTTAATCCTGAAATCTTTGATGTAGCAGAACTAAACTTCCATTTTCCTTTTTGTACTTCTGATACTAGAACTAAACGTATCTTCAGCACAGATCATCTGGTTTTAATGAATCAGCAGCAACATCACAACAACAAATGAGACAATTTTCAACAAATTAATGAAACTGATGTCATTTCAATCTATCAGAGTCTGTTTTAGTGTCAAATTAAAGCTGATTACTGACAAATAGAACACTAACGTTACTGTTTTAATCACATTTAAGTTTCCTGAACATTACATTAATGTCAACCAGCCACAGTTTTATGAACTTAATCAACCACATTGCAGGAACACAACACACTTCAGCTGTTTACATGAAACTCAACACATTAGCTTGATGCTACGTTACCTTTAATCAGGCTACGACTAAGCAGCTAGCTCGGTTAGCATCGCTAACATTAAAGCTAATATTTACGATGCTAACTTTCTTCTCTGGTCAACACACACTGAAACAAACTCCACCAACATCTAGAGTGCATGGCACACATTACATCTGACACTAAAGCTGCATATAAAGTGCATTAAAAGCGGCACCGATACGAAAGTAAACATTTACTTACCGAACTATCAGAGTCCTTTCAGTGTCTGCTGGTAGAATCAGCCGAAGGTAGAAAACTGGTTAAAACAAGCCAACGGGCAGGAAAACTGTCTGTGGAAAATGTTGTGCTGCTGCACCGATAAATAAACCAACAGTTATTATATCAGAATTAATCCAAACGAGGAGAGCAGAGTCTCTGCTGCCTCCTCCATAGGACCTGTCAATCATTCCAGACCAGACTGTCATTCAAGTAACCCCGCCCCCTTGCTCCGCAAAACTTTAACGCTCTAAAAAAATTCAGTATAGATTTATTTTGAGATCGGCCACCTGATCTCTCATTTTGACCATGAAAACTAACGAAAAAAAATAATATACAGTCTATGCACCGTACTCAGTTTGGCTCCACACTTTCTGATGACCACTTCCGGTCTCAGAAAATGAAAAAACTGACTTTTTGTTTCTGTCTCTTACTGATTTTACTTTCTTGTTATTCTAAATATAAAACGAAAATCAAAGCATTTTATAAAATCGTATATCCCTTTTTGATCATGAAAAGGAAAAACGTCTTGTATTTCAATTTTAATTTTTGTATTTTAAAACAAAAATCAAATAACCACTCGTTTTTTGTTTTTCAATGCCCGTTTCAGAACGGAAAATACAATTGCCAGATACATACACGGACGTATAGCAATTCTATTTCAGATTGAGATTTTTTTTCCCTTAAATTGGTCTCTTCAAATAGGTCGTAGTTTATGACTACCAAACAATTGCAAGTACTGAAATGTCAATGAAAATCACTTTGTTGTGAGATTGACCTAACATTCAGTATTTTATTTTGAAGAGGACAGTGTATGTGATGTCATTAACGCGCGACAACTCACGCATTGATGAAATCGTTTGTAACTTCCACAGCCTAGAGCCGCGTGTGTTCCCTAAATAACTCCAACTATCATGTCGGTTTTACAGAAGTCTTTCACTCTGACACATTCATGGAGGAGACACACGTTTAGTCGGTTGTTTCAGTGTTATTACAGTTCAGTTCCGTCCGGACTCAGTTCCGTGTTTCACTGTCCGAACACCAGAACCAGAACCAGGACTGTGCTGATCTCCTCTCAGGACCAGGGCAGTTTTCAGCGTCTGTTACCTGCTGGCAGGTATGAAGCGGGTTTTTACGGTTGCAGAGGATTTTCAACTTCACCGAGTATCAGGAGTGAAGCTGTTGGGCAGATCCAGTCAAAACATTATCAGCTGATTTACACATGCAAGGTAGCAAAACCAACACAGGCACTGTTTCGCCACTGTTTCCTAATCTAGTGTAAAAGCCTCAAACATTTTTGTTTCTGTAAGCTGTCCTGTTTCTCGATCATGTCTGGATCATGTCTGCAGGTTTGCTCCACCAGGTCCATGCAGAAGATCTCCAAACTGGCTTACCACAAAGGCGTTGTCATAGTGACGTGTCCGGGGTGCAAGAACCACCACATCATCGCTGATAACCTCGGCTGGTTCTCTGACCTGGAAGGGAAGAGGTTGGTGGTGCTGTGGACTGAAACCACAATCAATATATCATTGATTTTCACAAACCATTAACAGTAACACTGGTAGGGTTACAAGGATGTTTCTGCTTAAGGTCACGTTTGACAGTGTTCTGGTGTCATGTGATGTGAAGCTGACGAATGCTGCAAAACAAGTCAATAGGTTTGACACCTAAAATCGACTAATGACAATTTTTTACTGACTGTTAAAACAAATATTTGATAAGCATCCCCTGCAGTGCTGTAACATGCCAGAAATTGTTGAAAAAATGTCTATAAATGTGACTAAAAAAGCCAAGATGACGTCTTCAACCCAAAGATATTAAGTTCACTTTCATCGAGGACAAAAGAAATAAGAATAAATGCACATTTAAGAAGCTGTTATCAGAAAATTTAGATTTTTTCCTTAAAAATCCTCAAAATGATTAGTCACTTATCAAAATAGTTCTAATAGTTGACAACGATTTGATTAATCGATTAATTGTTGCCTCTCTAGTGCTCACAAATAGTCATTTTATCTAAATTTACCTCAGACATATCCCTGGTTTCAGTTTCTTGTTATTTATTAACTGACATAGCTGATACTGTAGTAATATAACTGTTATGAAATCAGTCTAGCTCTGCACATGATGCCGGTGCTGTCTGAGGACACTGATAACATTAATTCAATTCAGTATTCAAGTTGAGACATGTAAGAAGTGAACATGAACTTTACTGGAAGGTATGAGTTCAGACAGATCCAAAATTCTGATCCAAACAAACAGCATCACTGCAACCCTTTAAAATGTCTCAGGAGCACAAGCTGCTCAAAAAGAGTGTCATCTTTGATTCACCATTATCTGTAGCTGCTGAAAGACTCATCTTGTGTCACTTTCTGCTTCAGAAACATTGAAGAAATCCTCGCTGCCAAAGGAGAGACCGTGAAGAGGTTTGAAGGAGAAGCTGCTTTGGAGATTGTGGTGGATGAATCCAGCAAGACACAGCAGAGTGACGACAAAGAAAAGTCAGACAGTGACCTAGAAAAGCAATAATGCCGTGTTTATTCTGTACATGTACCTTGTAAGATGTTTATTTTTAATTTAATAATAAATACATACTTTTTAATTACTTTTGGTTTTTGTCATCATGCATTTTGAGCAAGGAGGGAGTGAGGATAGCTTTTAACGGCAGGGACGAGGACTAAAAACTCAACAAACTGATTGAAAACACAACTTTAAAAAGGCCTGTACTCTTTTAATCTATTCTTAGAAATATTCTAGTGCTAGATTGGACCAGCCAAAGGGACCCTGTGCTCTGCTTTGATTTGCCTTCAAGAAACTCGTGATGATCTAAGCATTCAAATGGTTCCTCGGCAGCTAAAATGCCCGACATTTCAGTTCACATACATATATGGAAGACCCACCTATGAGGAATGGCTTGTGAAAGTTTTAAAAATAATCTCAGAGCTCAAAGTGACACCATCATAATCCTTGCCTTGTCCAACAAATAGCCCAAACCTTTAAATGATCAACGTCACTGAAGGGAAAAGCTGCAAATCTCACACTTGAAAAGTTTTAAAATTTTGTATTTTACTTGAAAAATAACCTAAACAATTATCAGCATAGTTAAAAAATTAATTTTTAGTCAGTCAACCACCTGTTTCAGCTCTACTTCTATATACAATTTAATCTATAGCAAATCATTACACAAAATTTCACAAGCTCTTCACACATTTTGTACGTCAGAATCTAGTCAAATAACTAAAGCTGTCAAACGGCCAAAAGTTCTTCAGTTTTGTACTTAGGTGTGATACTTGGTAAAAACACCAAATTATATTCCACCACTGTTTATTTGGTTCTGCATAACTTACCCAACAAGTGATCCTGATACAGATAAGCCTAATAGAAAAACTGTAATGTAAAGAAACATTTGAGCAAATTATACGTTTATAATGTTAATTCCACTCAAGGGCATAATGCTCAAAATACAACAATGACATGAAAAAATGTTCTAACTCAGGAGCACAGGTGGTGTAGAAGCAAGCGGTAAGAATCAGAGGCGCAGCAGAGCAGTTCAAGAACTCAATGTTTACTTTCTCCTTGCAGAGTAAAAAATTCAAGTTGTGACCTGTAAGAAAGGCTTGGTTTTTGTAAAGGTTTGTAAAAGGAGTGATCTGAAATATACACACACGGGACCTACACAAAAACAAGTAAATCCAGTGAATATTAAAGCCACAGTGCAGAGAACTAGAGGAATTTAACTGTATAAAAAGGTCCAGGCACTGTGTGGGCTCCCCACATGCTGTCTGCATGAGCACCCACTCTGTCTGTGTACCTGGATTTTGGGCTCCTCTGTGACAAAGGGGTTGGAATAACTGATGAAATTTTGACTCTCTTTTCTTCCAGATGAAGCGGCATCTCGTCCTCACTGCTGGTCGGAGGTGTGAATTCTTTGAGCAGGATGCTTAATTTTTCTGAAAGTTCCTCAAGAATGTGTTGGTCCTCGGTGACATAAATTTTCTCCATGATTAGTTGGGTGAGGTTGACGCATTTGTTCCTCAGCTCCATTTTCCTCGCACGTTTGTGACGAGGGAAATCACAGTCTGTAGTCTGCGTGTTCTTGTTTGTGAGCCGTTTATTGTGTGACGACTCTTTTATTGCTGCTTCTCCCACTGCATGTCCAGAATGTGCACTTGGCTTCGTGACAGTGTAGCATGTTTTCCATATGATCGGATCTCTCTCTAAGGCCGTTCTCAGCATCTTGGAGGCTGTCTTCCTACTCCTCTCCTTATTTTCATCCACCTAGCATGTATGCAGACATAATCATTGCAATCATGTGAAGAAACCCGCACCAAGACGGTTCAAAAGTAGATGATGTACAGCACTACATGTGGTCGAATCTGGGTAATCTCTTAATCCCACACCCAGTCTTCCTCCTTTTCCCTTTCTGTCTACTCTGGACTGTCCAAGCCTAATTATGGCTAAAAAAAAAAAAAAAAAAAATCTAAAAAACCAAGTTGAAACAAAGTATATCTGCCCAGATTATAATGTAGGGCTTATGAAAAGTTGACAGACTAACCTTGAATTTAGGGAACGTTGCAATTTTGCTGATCGATATGGCTGCTGGGCATCCCACCTTTTTTGTGACTTGCCGAAGAAGCCTCTGACTGCCAAAATTGTGGTCCAACATCTGCATAATGTGAGGGAAATTGAAAAGTAATAGAAGAGCTGTTAGTATGTAATTCATTCACATTCACTTCCTTCTTGTACATACAGTCTTTGCAAAGCTCAGTTACTGGTAGACACTCACTGCAAAACACAGTCAAGGTTGACACTGGAAAATATGTGATTGTATTGGAAGCATAGAAAAGACATATAAATGGATACACAACTAGCACAACTAGTGCTAATGGAATGGAAAAATTCAGGAGGAATAAGTACGTCTAAAACAGAATCAAACTCACCATTTTTTTAGCCTTTTCCTCAGCGTACTTCTGCTTCTGGGCTACGGCAAGATCTTTGCCTCGATGGCAGACCAGCCTTTTAAACCCCATAAACATAAACGGGATCCCGGTGAATTCGATGGCAGGCATCCCAGAACCTCCAGCCCACTGCCAGTACACCCGGTTCCCAGGTAAAGGTTGCCAATCTGCATAATAAATAATGCAAATGACTTAGTAAGCAAATGTATAATTTTTAACAGACTTCTTTACTAATTTAAGCACCAGTGTGTAAGAGTTTAGTGGCATCTACTGGTCAGGTTGCCAACTGCATCCAAGAAAAGACCACTTTCCTCAAACTCCCCTTCTGATCAGTCATGTGAGTTAAAAATTTGTAACATTACTTGTTAGAGGTGTTTCCATGTCCTACAAAGTGCAGTGTTATACAGGATGTAAGGTCTGTTATCGGCAATGGATTATATAAAAGCAGGGAGACATACAATACCAGTGGACCTAGTTCACTACTGATCTCAATACAGGAGAATTGCAGGAACACTGAATGAACCAAAAGTAATAGTAGCCTGTCTTCATTCATTAAACAATAAAGCTGGGTATCAAAAACTGCAGTGTTGTAGCAGCAATTCACACAAATCACAAAAAGATGCATTTAGTGAACAAAATCAGAAATGCAGCGTTTATGAAACTGAATAAATGTTACACAATATTTTTAACACAAGGAGAAAGCATTTTTGTTCCAAAACACAGTGTCTCTATGACAGAATGAACGTCATGAAAAAACCAAGTGCACACTACACTGGAAACAATAAATAAGACATTGCCACATGTTCAACAGCTCAAAAACTTTTTGTGCACAACTGGCTACTTTAAGCCTTTGACTTTTTCTCTAGGTCGCACAAGAAGACCATTTCCATTGTGCATTTATATTTTTGTTCATGCATATTACAGAGGAACACAACAAGCTAGAATGAACACACTAAGTGGTCTACACTGGTGACTGCCTTGGTGGTACATATCTAGTTCTGCCTGTTGTTGAGCTGAACATTCAGGTGTCTGTAGCCCTGCAACAGCCTGCACAAACCTAAACAGATCATCAAAAGGCAGTAACAACTGGTACTCGGTATAAATCTGTAAGAAACTATAGACATTTGGATTAAATTCCGTAAAATAGGGAATGCGTGACTCATACTGAGTAGTGACAGACTTGCTCCCTCTGTAGACTACATCTACAATGATTGTTGTCAAGTATTACATTAATCACTAACTATTTTGTTAGGTAAATTTTAAGAGGAAAAAATCTACATTTTCTGGTTCCAGCCTCTTAAAATGAAGTATTTTTCTGTTACTATACAACAGTAAAATGACTATCGTTGGGTTGTGGGCAAAGCAAAACGCTTGAGGAAGTCATGCTGGGCTTTGGAAAACACTTATCAACATTTTTTACCATTTCCTGACATTTCAGAAACCAAACAACTTGTAGATTAGTCGATAATGAAAATATTCCCTAGTTGCAACCTTGCTATTGATATAAAGGTAGCAAGAAAGCTAATCTTATTTTCAGGCGTGTACATTTGATCGAATATATAATTATGAACAGTAATTATATATTCCATTTCTCCCTTAACCCTACACACTGGACCTTTAACCCACAGCAGTAACGTTACTTTATGTTTATTACTGGCTTGTCTATCCACAGCAGCTAGCAGTCATTGGTTTAGACATGGCATTGCTATCTAGCCAGCACTCGTTTGTTTACTGTTTATTTCCTTACCTTTGTCATTGTAATTGCGGTCCACAGAAAATGTAATAAATTTAGTCTGCGACTCTTCCTCCACCCCTTTAATAAAAGAGTCCAAGTCAGCTGAGTTATCAAACTGTGTCATGTTTGACAACTGATGTGTTTACAGCCACATACAGCTAACTAACGGCTAACAGCCGGACAACCAATCACAGCAGAGCAGCTTCTTCTTCGGCGTTTTGTTTGTTGTCAGCTTGTAATACCAACTTCTAGCCGCATAGGGACACCTACAGTACTGGAGTATGTAGAGCAGGATGTACTTTATATACCGTGATATTGAAATATATTAAGCAAAAACAACAATAACTTTATTCTATGAAACAATCTGGTGTTTGCTATCTGAGTTTTGTACACCTAAGATGGTAACATGCAGATAGACAAAGGGGAGGCGAAAGAGACTTGAAATGTTTTGTGGAAACATCAGATTTAAATTTGAAATTTACATTCATAGAGCCAGACTGTGGTAGACAGTGTAGGTGTACTTGTAAATGTATCAAAATCCAAAAGGGCCATAAATTGTAAACTGAATTGTTAAAAATGGTATAAAAACCTGAAAAAGCTTTTGGTGGCATAAAAGCTAAGTTTTAATTGGAGAGCCGTAGAAAGTGGCATTAATACATGTTCAGAATTTTCACTTTACTTACAGTGTACACATATTTTGGGGGTTTACTATGGTTTTTTACTCTTTACTCTTTTTTCTTTCCAAAAGCAAGAAAATGAATAGCCACGTATCTATCCATCTGTTATTCCAATCATGCATGAAAACCCTTGAAAACATGATATAGTTCACCAAAACGTTGCAGTATTATTTCAATGTTAATAAAGTCTGATCATATTGCTGGAGTCAGAATATTTCATTGTCACATCAAGTGTTATATTTTAGAGACTTTATGTCTCACAGTTTCACAGGAGGATTTCTGCAGCAGTTAAACTATTTTGTATGGATGGATGCTTCCCTATCACTAGATATAGAACATGACCTCTCTAATCATTACAGTAACAAACAAAATATGGGAACAGGTAGCAGAGTGACAATGCAGACATAGTTTATTGTGTTTTTGTAAGTTGCCATAGTTAAGTAAGTTATGATAAGGCTCCACACAGAATCTTTGGCAACACAAAATATTATGCACATAGACAGGAAATTTGTTCTGAATATTACTGTTTGGAGTATTGTTCTGTGGGAATTCATGGGTGAACTTTTTCTCCTTACCAGCAACTGCATCTCTTTTCCTGGGATAATTAAAGTGCTGGTCACCCAAATTATTATTAAATCAAATTCATTTAAACAAGTGCTTCACAGGCACACCTTTTCACATGATAATAGTTCTTAAATCCTAAAAATAGGACTAATTCCAAGGCACACAGCTTGAGAACCATTGACCAAGCTTACCTGTATTCACTATGATATTAATGTGAAACATGAGTTAAACATAGAGAGAAAGTGGGATGACCATACTTTACCTAGAGCACAACGCTTCAAATTTTCAAGTCTGAAATAACTCGGAAATGGTGCCATCAGTGTGTCAAGATCCCAACAGCGCCTCTAATATGAGGCCTCACAGTCCTCCTCACTTTTTTGCTTTACTATTTTTTTTAAACAAGCCATTTACTCTAGAAACCAAATGCTCATCATATGCTTTATATTTAGAGATATTTTCACTGTCTTATCCACACATTAACTACTTTTTAATGCCACATGTGCAACTATATTATATATCTATCAGTTCACAAATTCACAAATCAGTATTCTAAAATCACAAATCAGTATTCTAAAAGAACATTGTAAAAAAACAAACAATAGATCTTCCTGATTGACCTCAGTGTGTAAACCTATATCATCTGAAGACCATGAACTGTGGCCGTCATCTCAGCTGTAAACTGATAATTCACCTGTAATTCTATGCCCTTAACAAACTCTTACAATGTTAATTTAAACTGTCAGTAACATCTGGAAGTAATTTTACTTTTGCACAGAGAGAGATCTAGATAAGTAAACGCAGCAAAGTGTCCCTCTGGCAGATCCAAGCTAGCACCAAACAGCAGTGCGTCCCTCCAGCTGACCCAGTGTAGCGGTTCACGGAGTTGACAGCGTCAGTTCTCGCGAGAACCGCGCACTGTTGCGGCTACAAGTAGCAAAGCTAGCATTCCGTTAAGCTACCTACATTTCTGCGTTTTTTTCTGCTCCTTTTGGCTGCTATGGAGGGTGTCGAAGCTTTAGACGAGGCGGAGAGGCCACGACATCGTCCTTTCTTAATCGGGGTTAGCGGAGGAACAGCCAGCGGGAAAGTAAATCATTTTTAAGCGTTGTAACCGGAGTTAGAATCTCGGATAGCTTAGCATAGTTTGTTGCTACATTAGCATGCATCAAACTGTCAACCCCGTTGGCACGCCCACACGCCTACAGAATGTTTACATTATTTCACCATCATCACAGTAGTCATTACTACTCTTTACTGCCTGTGCCACCCCCCGATTTGTGAACATTAGCGGCAAAGAGCTTCTTACAGCTAATTAGCCGCTGTAACGAACTGGTCAGCTGATAAACACTAAACTCGGAAGGTCACTGATGCTACATTTCAGTTTCCACGAGGCTTTTGTTCTCTTCTGTTTTTCTGAATTCTGTTATAAGCCTAATTTCATTTCGTGGTTTAACCCAACAAAACGCTGTTGTATGTCATTAATAATTATAGCAGTTTAGTGAACGAAGTTTTCTGCTACAGTCAACAGTTTGCGCCAAGATCATGGAGCTGCTGGGCCAGAACAAGGTGGACCACCGCCAGAGGAAGGTGGCTATTATCAGCCAGGACAGCTTCTACAGAGTCCTGACTCCAGATCAGAAGGCCAAAGCACTGAAAGGCCAGTACAACTTTGATCACCCAGGTAGGGACCATGCTGCATACTGCACTATTTACAGCCATTACAACAACACATGCCTTTCTCCATTTATTCAAAAGTCACACTAATAAGGGTGGACACTGAAACTTAGACCAATATCAGTGACTTCCTACCTGTGTTCTGTAGTATTGATTTATTTGTCTTTTTGTGGTGTAGCAAGCTTGTTCTTACTCTACACATGATACAGCACTGCTGTTAGCCAATACAGATTAGAGCTGATTACAGCCTCTTAAATGACAATACTTTCTAGTGTCTTTCCCTCTTTATGACAGTAAACTGGATATATTTTACATTTTAGGACACCATCCCAGGCTTTGAGAACACTGATAGACATTTTTTGACATTTTATGTACCACATAGCCAATTAACTAATCAAAAAATCAACTGTGAAAATAATTGTTAGTTGCGCCCCTAGTTGCTGTTACTTAGTGTAGCATGGGTCTGAGATCTATTCTGCACTAATCTACTTTTGGACATTTTTAAGCAAGCATTTTGCAGTTTTTCTTAGCAGTTGGCAAAGAACACGCTGAGTAACTAATGTAGTAGTGTATGTAACATAAAGACTTCACGCCACATCTACTCACATGCAACACCAACTTACGGACTGCAAACAGTACTTTAATGAAGACTGCATGGGTTTGCCGTTTTTGATGTTGATATTGGCTCCCTTTTTCAGTAAATTCACCAAATGATTCATGCAGTGCATTAATTAAGTTGTACTGTTTCTGTTTAATGTGTTACAGAGGCATTCGACAACGAGTTAATGTACAAAACCTTGAAGGACATTGTGGAGGGCAGGGTAGTTGAAGTGCCAACGTACGACTTTGTCACCCATTCCAGGTAGGAAGGAAGCAATGATTAAAAATCCTCTGTTGTCCTTTTCCAGTGTCTTTGTGTAAGACTGCTGTGTGTTGATAGGTTGGAAGACAGGATCACATTTTACCCAGCAGATGTGGTCCTCTTTGAGGGGATCCTTGTTTTCTACCCCCAGAAAGTGCGCGACATGTTTCACATGAAGCTCTTTGTGGACACAGATTCAGACGTCAGACTGTCTCGCAGAGGTACCGATGTCTCTCTTGCACACATTATTCTAGATGTCGTCACAGTGTGCCAACAGTTTGAACTGATTTTCCTGTAGTTCTGCGAGACATGACCAGAGGGAGAGACCTGGAGCAGATTCTCAGTCAGTATACAACGTTTGTCAAGCCTGCTTTTGAGGAGTTTTGTTTGCCTGTAAGTACGATGGTCAGTCCTAGTTATGTGGTTATTAGTAAATCATTAAGCGTTATCTAGCTAATCTCACTTTATTTCTGTGATATATTTTGTCTTCTCCAGACTAAGAAGTACGCTGATGTCATCATTCCAAGGGGAGTTGACAATATGGGTAAGAGTGTTTTTGTAAAACAGATGATTTTCCAAGATCTCATGTTCAGGGGTGTTTGAAAAATTTCTTATTTCTCTCTATTCAGTGGCCATCAACCTCATCGTGCAGCACATCCAAGATATTTTGAACGGTGACATCTGCAAATGGCAGCGTGGATCCATTAACGGTCACGGACGTGCTTTCAAGCGGGCCATTTCTGAGCAGAGTGACCTGCAGAACGGAGCCGTTAACCCTCCAGGAAAAAGGGTCCTGCTGGAGCCCAGTAGTCGGCCTCACTGAGGCCACGTGGATGCATGAGGAGAGTTTGTCCAGACTGTGATTATGAGCTTTGAATTGGATTTGCTGCTACAGATTTGTGCAGAGTGAGTCAGAAAGTGTCTCAACTTCCGCAGCCTTTTTAAATGTTGTCCACAATCTCAACCACTCAAGAGTTGCAACCTCTCCATCTTTTTACTGTGATTATTGGTACATAACCAATATGGTGATTATTTCTTTATCACGGCTAACAGTCTTCCATGATACCTTTGGTTTTTTAGTGTTAACTGTGGTCACATGACCTGTTACTGAAATGATCTTCACAATAATGGTAAGAAATGTTATTTAAATTGCTTAATTTCAGTCATGCTTTTGCACCTTATGAAACCGACTCCTGCTTTGTCGCTTTGAGATTAATATATTTAAATTACGTTAATATGAAACTGTTGTTTTGCTTTCCCTGTTCCTGTTTAATAGCTTCTTAAGGTTAAATCAGAGCCAGATATGTTCCTGTGGTGTTACACCTCGTGATGCCAAGTGCTTCGTTTTCATTATTTAACACTGACTCTTTGCCTTACTGTAATTTTTTAAGTTTACTTTCCACTCTCTGTTTCTATACAACAATAAACGGAAAAATATTTCTGAAGTTTTTAAGGGTCATGTGACTTTTGCTAAAGGGAATCAAACTTCTGACCAACACAGCATGTATAGAAACTGAGCTGTTTTATTGGAGTCTGAGAGCACAGTGTGATGTGTTGGTTCTGACAATTATCCCAAAAGAAACTGAATGATTTACTACAGCACATTTTGGAATGACAAACACACAAGTCGCTGAGGACTTCAGTCGCACACAAACACTTTCACACACCGACATGACTGGGACATGATTGTGATTGCCTGATGGTTCTCTACACTTGGACACGGCACTCGATTCAGTATGACTTACATAGATCACAGCATCTTTAGTATTTTATCTTTTTGTGTTTTTGCTTTGCTTTTTTTAGTGCACATATGTATGGCACTTGGGAGAAGCGAAGCTCTTCTCATAAGCATAAACATCCTTTTTAAGAACAAAAGGAGCACTGTATATAATACATTTCATAACCATACATTATTCTTACACAAAACGTTTCAAAACAAACTCATAGGTTCCAGTCTATAATGGCCATCTTCTCTTCAAGTTCAGATCCCCTCACGTCCACAGCAGATTCTCGGGTCTGCAGCCTGCGTGTTGACGTCACAGTTCTCGGCAGGTTGCTCTCGAGGTTCTGCTGTTTGAGGGGAACTCGGGGAGAGGGCTGCAGAAGATGACCAACAAATGGCACATACATAAGGAAGAGGAAGGAGCAACTTGGAGAGTTATGGACCATTCAGCTCAATCTCACACACACGCAACAGCTCCACTCTAAAACAGAGAGCCCAGGGAGCAGACTTTAGTCATTTCCGTAGTGTCTCCCTGTCCGCTCTGTGATTCCTCACCCCTCCTTGGCACCAGGCTTCTTCTCGTTTCACCACAGTCAATGAATCTCTCCGTCTTAATGCCAGAGCCACAGTCGTGCCAAATGTAATCTCCCAGAGCAGCACAGCTCTTTGTAAACCTCGGCGACGCTTCAGTTGTCTGTAGTTTGTTCTGAATTCCCCACAATGAGTCTCCCATTAGCTTCAGCGGATAGCTTCCATTTGTCTTTCTCTCAGTCTGTAGTAAAGTGGAGTTAGTGTCATGAAGCACAGTTGGAGGTCAGTGTCGGAGGCCCACGGGCCCTAGGTCTTCTCCTCGCGGTCCGTCTTACGCCTGCCAATGTTTCTGGGCTTTATCTTCAGCGACAGTTCCCACAGGGCCTCCTCTGCCAGGTGGTCGCTGAAGTCGTTGAAGAAAGAGACGATGTCTTCGTTGCGCTTCAGCTCATAATGCCTGACATCAGAAGAGGTTTGATAAATGCTGTAATTCATTACTGAGAAAACAAACAACCCATGCGGAGATGACAGCAATGTTTTATGATATTAAAATTTAATGAAAAACAAAGTAGGCACACACTATAGTTGCTGCCAGTGGCAAATAAATGATGACATTTACTGCTGTGATTGATGTTTCAAAAGCTTTCTATTAATATGTCCCTTTTCAGAAATGTATCCCAGTGGACTTACACTTGCTGGAAGCGGCGCATGCTGTCCAGAATGTTGAACTGCTGCCAGCGTTTGGAGAAATTGACCTTCCCATCGATGAGGTCGGGGTTCCCCAGGTGGACGAAGGTCAGGTCCTGGAGGATGAGACCCCTGTGGAGAGAAGTAGCGGGAAGACAGCCAGAATAAATGAACGAGTCAAGATGTGACTGAGCGCCAGACCCAAATGAGTCTAAACATCACTCACAAGTACGGGATGCATGGAGGCTCCACTTCAGCCAGAGCAGCTCTGTATGCTCTGAAGGAGGAGGAGCTGTCGATCAGCGTGCAATATTCCTCCAATCCCTGAGAACGAAGGAGAAATGAGAGAAAATGTATGATACTTATCGATAACCAATGAGAGAAGATGTGTAGATTCAAGAGGCATGACCACTGCACCGTCTTTGCACGTGACACCTGACTTAAAAAAGTTAAAACTCTCACCTCTGAGGTCTGTTTCTGCCACTCCAATCTCCTGATGGGGGCTGAGTCCAGGGCGGACAGTATTGCCAAGTAGGAGTTGAAATTATTCAACTTTCTTAAGTGCTGTAATAAAAAAATACACTAAAGCTAAATGCTATAATAAAACTACATGGGTTTATTTTGTTTAATGTATGGTAACCAACCTTCATTATCTTAATGAACTTGAGGAGCAGCTTCTCTCGGTCTTGGGCCTTCTCCTGCTGAATTATCAAAGAGCGGACCCTGTAGGAGGAACAGAAGTAAACCGTACGGTGTCAGTGTTTGAGCATCAGTGATAGGAGCAGTGATGTTGATGTGAGCGTTACAGTTTCTGGTCAAGATTGCAATTTGTGTCTCACCAATAGCTCATGTTGTTAAAGTGCTCTGTGAACTGAGTCAGGTTCGGACTCTTCTCCTCATTCTGCTCCTTAGCCCAAAGCAAAACTTCAGGAATCTGTAGTTGGAGTTGAAGTTTTTGTGAAGTTCACTTACAAAACACACAATCACAGTCAACAGGTTTTGAAAGGATTAACACAAAGAAGCCACTGTACCTCAATTTTGTAGAAAAGTTCAGCATCGAGAAGAGTTAGCTGATCAGCAATCTCATGACTGCGGAAGTCATGCAGAGTTCCAGGCCTGTTTAAAACACAAGTTATTCGTTAATATCTTCAGCTTTTACAGTGCAGATTTTCTGCAGCCACAGAACTGGAACAGATTCCTCATGGTACAACTGAACTGCTGGAAAAATGTCATGTTGTTAAATAAAGTCCAAAAACATGCCGAGGTTAACTGATGATTCAAAATCATCCATAGGTCTGAATGTCAGTGTGTTTGTTTGTCTCTATCTGTAGCCCTGTGATTGACTGGGGATCTGTCCAGGGTGTCCCCTGCCTTTGCCCCAAGTCAGCTGGGATAGACTCCTGCCCCTGTGCAACCCTTAATGAGGATTAAGCGGTATATACATAATTGATGGATTTACTGTCCTTGCTCTATGTCACTCTTCTCAGGCACATTCCCACTTTCCTGAAACCCTGCATTCCCGTGAAGCCTTCCAGTTTGTTGCTATTCTTAATATGTCCACCAGGTGTCCTCTGACTTTCCTCTGTTGTCTCCCACTCAATCCTCCCCACCCACCTCAACACTTGTACTCTTCTCCCCTTAGGCCCTGTATGTACCATATACTCTGGGTGCTTTAAATTATGCCACTTTATGCTTCTTTGCATCCTTTTTCCTCCACCTTCATGAAGAATCTTCTAATTAAATGCATCTTTAAGAGACAAGGAAAGACAAGACTCATAGAAGACCTTAGAGTGAGGAAACACAGGTGTATCCTCGCCGAGAGATCTAAGATGTGAGGAACCACCGCGAGTAGGGGAAGCAAGGAGACAAGTTAGCAGAATGAAAAGCACCTTGTATATTGGCTCATCTCCACCTGCTCTCAGAATATACTGCCAGAATATTGATGCTACTGTAGGTCATTTATTTCCAGCCACCTGTTCTTGTTCTTTTGAGCTGCAGCCTGTTGACCTGCCCACCAGCACTGTCCATTTTAAACTGACTGTCCTGACTGTCTGTGATCCTGATCACCTTTGGTTTCATACAACGGTCATATTTCCAACAAGACAAACACTATTCACACTAGCGATCACATCTTTCATTATATATCATTATCTGAAAGATGTGATGCATTTAAATCATTTATATTTCATTGCCTTTTGGGTGAAAAGACGACGGGCTTTATATTATATTATATTATATTATATTATACTTCAAAGTAGCTTGCAGCTATAATCTGGTCCAGTGCATTAAATGAGGATATTGATGTTTGAGCTGTACTCTATCCACTGTAGAATAGCAGAGAAAAAAGATGTACATGACTGATCAATTGATTGGACATAAGGGAAGAGGAAACAATCTCAGATCCCACCCTGAGGAAGGCAAAATAGTTTTTTGATTAAGTGGTTTCCATGGAATCCAACATTAAAACAGTACACCGAGTTTTATTCCCTAAACATTTTTCAGGGCAGCCATTTGCATCATCTGGAAATAATTATATCATTTTAAATTCTATGAGTGCAATCCTTTGGTTTCTGATTGCAACTCTGCCAGGAAATAAACGAATCACTGTCTGTTATGCTGAAGGGTTCAGAGCCATAAAAACAGCTTAACAGTTTAGTATCTAACTTCATCTCATAGCAGTCTGAGAAATAGCAGACTGTTGACCCCACAGTACCTTGCAGAGACCCCTCGGGCGGCGAGGGGCTTGAGGGAGTTAGTGTAGCGCAGCAGCTTCTTTTGCTCCACCTTATCCAGGATGTTCTTGCGGAGCACGCGGGCGAGGCTCAGCTCGCCGTTACACACTAGCGTGAACACCAGGTCCATGAGCTGTTTCAAGATGTCCTCCGTCAACTCAACCAGACTGGTGGACAAAAGTAGGGGAAGAGGAGAAGAAATGATTGTATGTTAAAATATGAAGTACCGCAAACAGAAGAGGAAGGAAGAAAGTATTTCAGATGGGCTCCTGATAAAGGGGAGATTTTCAAGGCTGATTCATGTCCAAGAAAGACTTGCAATAACCAGGAACAATTAAAAATCCTAAACCCTGATCAGAAAGGGACATATATATTCAATATAAACTTTTAGGTTGATTACCTTCAAATGAGTATTTTACTACGCCATAAATACCAATAAAGTTTCAGCTGGGTAGCTTATCAGGTCTTATTTTGGTTGACATTAAAGCTTCGTCCATCTGGCACTTGTGTAAATGTGGCCATACCCACAAACAAAACCATCTCAGACACTAAAACGGTGCTAAGAAACTGTGTGATCGTTCTTCCACAGAGCTGGCATGTGTAAGAAATTCACAGCAAAGTTATCGAGTCCTACTCACCACAGCTCATCAACCACACGAACCAGCACGAAGAACGTGTTCTTGCTCACTCTCTTCTTGACTGTGTCTGGACTGTGGCAGAACGTGGTATATGTGCTTTGTGGTTAAGGACAATGAAAACTAGTCTATATGTGGAACTGCACAGCACAGGAACAACACGGAGTACAGTGGTGGTTACAGACTCACCAGACTTGTGTTTTGACTGTAATGCATTTGCCACAAAATAGAACACATTTTACTGATACATGTTACTGGATTACCACATGGGTCTGAAACACGGTGCTTTAAAAAAATTAAAAAAACAAACATTGCCAAAATTACATCATTTATCAGAGCCAGAAAGCATCATCAGATTTTCAACTTTCCGAACCACTTATTTGTGATATTTCATCAACACTACTTAGTTTTAAATGTCTAATTATTTTTTATTTTTTGTCTGGGATGTCTTGGTTTCTCTAAACAAATTCTGTAAAAAACAAACAAACAAACAAACAAACAAAAAAACAACCAACAACTAAAATTCAAGCTCCTTGGCACAGCTGTAAAGTCATTAATGACTCAGCAACAACGAGCATCACTTGACAAAAACTCAGACCTTTCAGTTGAACTGCAGGCTACGTTTGCACAGAAGAAATAGGAGACAAGTATAGAATAAAATAAAAATGTAAGTGGTTTATATCTACAGCATGTAGATTATTTCCCACGCAGTATTCACTTGAGTTGATTTATTCCAGGTTTTTCTAGCTTTTGTAAAATAAATAACAGAAATTCTACTTTCACTTTTTTATGATTTACAGCATTATAACTTTGTTATATTGCACAGAAGATAGCTTTGAGTTGTCTCTACTTCTAATCATAGCTGTGCTGTTTCCATAGAGATGCTGGACTTCATATTGTGGTAAACAAACAGGCTCACAGTGAGTAAAGCTGTGACAGGTGCACAAAATGCCCAGAAACTGCTTGGTGTTCAGAGAGTTAAAAGATGAGACAATATGAATGACATTTCTCTCCTCTAATGACATTCTGTAGTACTACAAATTTTCTAATTTTCAATAAAATGTCATGGCATGTATGCATGAAACAACACTGTGGTTTCTTCTCTTAGCCTCATTACCTTGTATAAACATTATCCGTCACTGCATAGTTATCATTGTCACTACAGTGCGGCTCATTAATTCAGACAGTATAAACAGAAGGGCTGAAACTTACCATCACCTCATGACCTGTTCATCTACTCATGATATTCTCAGCCTATTAACTGTTTGCTCTTTAAAATGTCAGAAAACAGTAAAGACTGCCTATCACAATTTCCTAAAGCTCAGTGTAGCATCTTTAAATGTCTTGCTAAGTCTAAACAAAACTCAGATTATAATCGAATCATTGAATAATTTTCTGTGAAAAGCAGAAGACTGTTGACATTTAGTTGGATAGTTAGCATGTGCCGGGTCCACTGTCTTTCCTGCTCACACTTCCTTTCTGATTTCAATCCTCCAGGTCAAACTTCACGACACATGCTCTACTGAAGTGAAACACAATCACCAAAAACCCCGTGATTTTCACCGGTAGTTTAGACGTCAGTATCTGTCGATAGAGGATTACAGTTCAAAGGGAGGTCTCCATCTATGAATGTTTTTAACTTACAGACTCGAATAAGAGCAAACAAGATAAACAAGCTTTTCTTTGGTAAATAAGGACTAAAGCAGGAAAAACAGCCTGCTGCCAACAAAAAAGTGATTAAGCGCAGAGTGACATGTTTAGTGATTTGAAAAGGATATCTGTAGTGTAGCTTCTTAATGAGGTCCTCTGGGGTTATAAAAGTCCTATATGTAGTCAGAAAGGCTTCACAGTACAAAACAAGATCTGTCAAGCAAAAACAGAGGAAAAAGCAGCATATTTCAGTTGACACGCAGCCAATGTTCCAAGCTAACTAATTAAGGCTGACAACACATCATCAAATGTGAAGGCTACATAGCTAGACTGACACATTGCAAATAATTGAAGCACAGAGAGACTGAGGCTGTTTAAAATGCTACTCAGGGGAGAATTAACATATCAGTCAAACTAAGGAATCATAGCTAGCAAATAAACGTAAATCTGTCTTTAAATATAAAATGCATACAAATATGTCAAGATATCCAAACAAAGATGTGCCAGTGACCCAGAAGCACAGTAACATAGTGCACATAACAGATATGAGTACTAATGTGTGCTGTACTGTACCTTTGCGGTCTGTTTCTGTAGCGTGGACTAATAGAATATCTCCTGATCCAGCACGAACATCAGGACCATCGTCATTCTGGGAAAAATAAGAGGAGAGAACGAGGTGCGGAGAATTAGAGAGAATGAAAAACAGACACAAATATGTAGAGGTGGTTGATGTAGAGTGATGCAGTCTAGCCCAAAAGGTAGCCTGCACATTTCCTCCTCCTTCTTCCCTCTCTCAGCCCTCCCTGTCCTGCACCAGCTCCTCTGATGACGAAGAAAAAGTCAGACTTGTGAATGATAAAATCACCACCACTGCAATATTTCTTCTACGGCCCCTCTAAATGTCAGGACGGGATATAAATCTCGCCTCCTCGCATTTCTGATCTCCTTCCCATCTCCTTTTGTAAATCATTGCTGTCACATTGCCCCTAACCTTGCAGAGTGGCGAGCAGCAATTTCACACATCTGTATATCAGACTGCACCACACAGGACAAAGGCAGAGGAGGCGGTGGAGCAGGAGGAGGGCGGTTTGTCAGTTTAAGGTGTGCAGTTTCAGAGACTTAACTCCAGAGGGCAGCAATGGCTATCAGTGGTGTATCTCTGGATCTGATTTCACATCTGAATGACTCACAGTGACCTTTAGCCTGAGCAGGACTAACAGGATAAAATGTGCTTTGTATGCTGGTGCTGCTGCACATTCTGTCATAGCAGATTTCTAAAAACAGTACACTGCATCAGCAGGCTTACTTCTTGTTTTAGTGTTATCCTGCTCATTATCTCCTTGTGGTCTATGAGGGAAAGCTCGTCCACATCTTCCTCATCGCTCCCAGCCGATTCTGTTGACTTCTGCCTCCTAAAACACACACAGCCAAACGTCATCAACACAGAAACACTCACATTTGTCTTCAAATGCACCAATGCCTCTGCCTGCTAGAGCTGTAACCACTAAGTGATTATTTGATCGACGGAAAATTGACTGGCATCTGTTCTAGTAATTAAATCAGTGTTTGAGTCTTTATACAAGCAAAAAAGGAAAACATTTGTTAATTTTATCTTCTAAAATACAGGGATTTTATGTTTTGTGAGTGAAGCTGCTCCATGAGCATTTCAGAAAGCAAAACTAGCAAGAAAAATGGCAGATGGACTGTACACTAACTATAAAAGCAGTATAATTCTAGTCTAGAAGTCTATTACATGTACTGTACATACAGTTGATATCAAATGTGTATCACTTGTGGCATGTGAACATTACAACCCTTACCTCTCCTTGTCCAAACCCTCTTTACTATTGGTGGATGGCATCTGAGGGGTGGGGTCTTGGAGTACATCATCAGCTGCAATCGTTTCCTAATCAATGGAGGAAAAAACAATAATCAACCCCTGCACTGCCACATGGAACATCACTGACGAATGGTTCCATGCAGTGACAGGAAGCCAGATATTGATGAGATATGAACCACCAGGATCTCATGCAACATATTTGAAGGGGAAGATGAATGCTCTGTGCAGATGTTTATCACCAGGTTTACAGTGGATGGTATCCCTATTAGTGTCGACGCAGAATAGGTACAAAGGGCTGATGGGTAAAATGCAGCTTTTCCTCAGTCAGAGCCAGGAAAAACCCAACAGATGACACCCAAAACAGAATGACACAAGAAGGTAAAGCTCACTTGTACTGAAACTGCACCAACTGTACAACTATAAAATACACACATTCACACATCGTCTCTGTTGCTTTCTCTCTCACATTTGCACAAACCTCAACCCAACATGCCTAAAATACAACCCAAATGCACAAACTGGCTCAAGGGAATATAAACAGCCACACACATAGACAGAAGCTGTCACACATGCACAGGTGCACAGAAATTGTTATGGGGAAGGTTATTGGAAAATTGAAAACCGGTGAACCATTGAGAATCCCTTTTTGGAGCAGCGACATTTCAGGTGTTAGATCGGAACAAGGTTAAATGCTTGTTGCAGTTGAAGCACAGCCAGAGAGACAGCAATCACCAGCCAGGCAGTCAAAACAACATACAGACGGACATCATTTCCACAGACACCAACCAGAGCACACGAGTCCCTTGCAGGCAAACCTGTGAACCTGAAGTCATGCTCGGTCAGGTTTGGCTACATTCGCATTCCATTTCAGCGCCATCCATCCAGGAGATGAATCAATAAGAGCCGCTCAGTGCAACAGATGTGAGAGTGACATCTGCCACCGAAACAGCAATCCTCACTCCAAATCCCTCGCCACATCTGAATTGATTCATACCCTGAAGAGACGCGACGTAGAAATGGAATTGACCTTTCACCCGTGACAATCAGCTACTTACTCTGAGGGAGAGAGGCAGCTCCCCATTGGCCTGGCTGGAAGAGTACAAGTTGACATACTCCCCCTCCCCACCCTCGTCATTCGCGCTCTCGCTCTATGGGAAAAGAGGAGGGACACAAACCGAGGCGTAAGGCAGCAGAGAGGGGCACAGGGTGTTTGCTCAGGGTGTAGCAGATGTGAAGTGAGAATATGTAGCTAAGGGAGAGAGATAGCAGCTAGCCGAGGTCTGGTGTTCTACAGTGAGCCATGTGTTTTCCAGCTCTGCATCCTCATGGCCACCAGGTGGCACTGGAGCGCATCATATATAAAGGTAATAGTATTTACTGGCAAGAAGGACATGCAGTGCAACATGCTCCACTAGGATTCTTTTAAGACCAATAATCAGACAGCAGACAGTTTGTGGGCAGTGATAATGACAACAGGATGCCACTATGTGAATGACTCAATATATTATCATATGAGCAACAATACTGAACACCAAACAGCTGTAATCTAACACCAATCTGCCAAGGGAAGGGGTGCAGTATCACATTTTAATATCAGTCTTAGAGAGCTGGTTCGTGTAAGTATCCTGCTTGTGCTTCCAGTGTCTATCCTTTGTAAGCTCACCGCTGAGGTGTGGAGAGAGTCAGTGAGAGAAGACTCAGAAGGAAGACAGACAGCCACAGAACCCATTGAGCCAGTCAGGGAACCGTTGGGCCCGCCCCCGCTGCCATCCAGAATGGTGGCATTGGTCAAGGCAACCTGGTCCAAGCTCTGTGATTGGTGGGGAAAAAAAGCGAAAGCAGGAAAGAGAAAAAATAATAATAAAAGACAGGACTAAGAGATTAGAAAGGAGTAAGGCAGAGCAGATAGAAAAAAGAAGCTGAACAATAGGAAGCAGAGGAGGGGAAAAAAAGTGTTCACCTCATTCTCCAACACCTCCATTAATTTAAGCCTGACTATGTCAGTGATGTGTCTGAACATGAAATGCACTGTACACACATACACCCAAAAAAGTGGAAGCAGTGACAACAGCAACATCTCCAATGAGATAACATGGAAGATAATAAGACAGAAATGTTTAACAAGGACACGGATATGCCAGCATCAACTCTGAGGATGTATATATGTTTACATAAGGGATGTCTTAATGTGTGTGGCCAGCTGAGGAGATGCCTGCCAGCAGGGAGGTAGTGGTAACCTGTTGTAACACATTTCACATACCAGTCCTGTTTCAGCATACCAGCCAAGAGCGGTGCAAACACAGATCACTGATAATCACTGCACTCATGCACACACACCAATGAATGCATATGTTCATGCACAGAAGAGGGATCACAAATCAAAGCCTCTCATTCTTTTTTCTTTTTGTCTCTGAAATTCTGATGAAATCAGGAAATCTGTGTACTACTGAATGTCTTTGTTTCCTCTCAACATATGCAAAGAAGCTTTTGTGGTATGGTTTTCCTGCCCTATGACATCCACCCCCAAAAAATATCATGCCCCAAGGAGTTGAGGAATGCAAACATTCCACAGAAACAGACAAACGGGAGGTGTGGAAGTGTGTGTGCACGTAGGAGGGAAAGAGGTTACAGCATGGTGGTGCGAGGGACAGACTGGAGAGCGTGGACAGCGACCGACGCTGGAGGATAAAGAAAATGAGGAGAGAAGAGCGGAAGAAACAGTAGTCAAAAAAAAGAGGGAATGTGTTTTCCATCAGGTCCATCTGGTGCTGCATTCCACCGCAGATATCCTGAGGGAGATCCGCACCATGTCTTAGTGTGCCTCACACAACATAGGACCATCATGGGTCAACCCTCCCAAAATACTGACCAGAACAGTATAACACATAGCCAGGCCAGCTATGAAGTAGGGTCAGGCCCCAACTAAGTGAAATACAGCACTGATTAACCAGAAGCTAATTCATTAACAAGAACCTGTTGGTGGTTGAAGTGTTCTAGTCTGACTAACAATGGGTTAATTTTGTTATTTATAAACCACAAACAAACGCATGACGGTCTCTTGTGATATTTGGATGAGCTGCTCCAGACACACAACTCAATGAGGCCAACTGAAAACAGGGATGGGGTCAAATAATTACCTGTCATGTGGAGGAATGCTTCCGTGCCGCACACAAACACACAAAGTTGGCTAACCAGAGGCTGCATAGAAGCACAACAAATAACTGCACACGCTTATGACCACGCAAGGCAAACATTAATCACACAATATCTAGTGCCTCAGCTAAAAAAATACACACACACACACAAAACAAAACAAACGCACACATGGGCAAGTGGATGAACAAAATTAAGGATCACACAGCATCTAAACCACCCGCCCTCGAGGTATGGTCCTGTCAGAGACCTCAGAGGTGCAGGGGGCAGATGGACAGACTGCATCACATATGGAGCACAGACAAGGTCAAGCCACCCCTGGACCAGTCCAGGACCACACAGCACCCACGCCACAGTGGAGAATGGGAGAGGATGGGGAGGTTTGGAAGTCGGGGGGGCGACTCACCGTGGGCGTGGTCAAGGACGCCTGGCCAATCAGGTAGGAGTTAGAGACGGACATGCTGAGGCCCAGCCCAGAGCCCGCCTCCTCCATGGCCGCTACAGACGGCTGGAGGTGGCAGGAGAGGGAAGAGGAGGAGGAGGAGGAAGGGGAAGAAGAGTGAGAGGCCTGAGAGGGAAACAAATGAAGGAAGAGAAGATAGAAAGAGAACATAAAAAGAGAGGGAATGAGTAATGGGGGTTAAGGATAGGTGAGGAGGGAAAACAGGGTTTTAAGGGAGGAAAAGAAGAAAACAGTTGATTACACTAGTAAGCAAGACAGAATTAGAGCAGATTTAATCAAAGTTTAGCAGCGAAGTGAAGTCAAAGTGGTGAAAGCTAAGGAGGATTTTTGTAGTTCAGTTGAGAAGCATAAACTCAACAGCTGCAGATCTAAATACAGCAGAGAATTGAATGAGGAGACAACTGCTGTTCAGGTGGTACTGAATGTGAATTTACGGTTAGTTATTATATTCAAGTCTTTCTAAAAAACCTAAATACTAGAGGGTCACATGGCGTATACAGGTTACACACATTTCTATCTGCTGTGGCAGTCCAATAAACCTTTTAATGTCCTTAGCTTTAAGAGCTTTACGGAAACCAGGCCAACTACAACACACTCTAAACAGAGCCAATATGATCCGCTCTACTTTTTTTTTCACCCATTTCCTTATCCACATAGCAGCTGACTTTTTTCAAATTTTTTATTTTTTTTTGCAAAGCCGTGTAAAGTCGCCAAAGCGTGTAAGCCTGGAACATGGGTTTATGGAGGAGGCAAACAGGCTTATTCCACTGGGCCACGAGCTCATCAAGTCCAAAACATGGGGCCAGATTAGGCCTTGCGGCTGGAGCAGAGATGAGCGCAGTCCGACTGTATGCTCAGACAAAAGAATGATAAAAATAAAAGCTGGGCATGCAGCTCAAAATACACAGTTGTGGTGGCAGAAAGAGGACAACGGACAAAGAGAGGGAAGGTGGTCTGAGCAGACTGCTATTCAGCCACAAAGTCTATTTTCTTTCCCGGGCTATGAAACTGTACATCCAGCTACACCCTGGGGACAAGTGTCATCTGTACTGTCCACAAATGTGCAGTCTTCAATATTGCTACAAAGCTTTAAGACAACCACCATTTGTCACCTTCAAGTAGGTTTGGCAGGTTTTAGTGAGGGAAAATAGGCAAGAAAATACTCTCATATGTAAAAAACTGGCAAACCGCGAGACATCTACTGAACATGTGGAGGTAGAATAATCATCATTATTATTATTATTATTATTATTATTATTATTATTATACTAATAACACAAATTATTATTATTAGGCATCATTTAACACTCAAAATTTAAGCCATTTATATTCATCAAGACTGTGTGGGTTCAATTTGAACAGATATGACTGACAGTGACCAGACAACTCACTATATATCATTCAATTGCAATTCAAATGAAGCTAAACGGTGACTGGTGTACAGAAGTATGCGTATTTATTTTGTACATGAGTCCATCTTTCTTTAGTGCAATAAATCCCTGTGCAACAGCTCCTAATCCTGTACATCTAGCATGGATGGTGCAGTTTTGGGTGGGTTTGTGCAATATTTATTTATTTATGTTATTTTATCTAATTATTTTCTTATATAAATATGTTTTTGCATAGTCTATTTTATATACATTTTATCTTACCTGTTGTTATCATTTTATCCCACGAAGGAGAGGCATTCAAAATTTCACTGTACATATGTCCAATGATAATAAAGGCATTTGATTTGATTTGATTTGATTTGATTTGATTTGATTTGATTTGAGAGGAGCACAGTTTCAAAAACATGAAATTCCAAAAACTCTAACAGGAAAGTAGTATACTACTCGAAGACTCCATCAGTCATAGCAAGAGGGTTCTTGTGAAAGTGAGTTTTCATGGCCTTTAAAGGTTTTATTTCAAACTCACAATGTGCCCTCTTCTGCAATGACCTAGACTATTGTGTCTGTACTGCTCTCTCCCCACTGACTCACTGTCAGACAGTTGTCTCAATTAACCCAGACCCAGATTAAGATAAGTGGACTGGAGTTGATGTGGGGCTGATAAAGGCTAGTCTTATCTTCGACTAACGACCAAACACCTCCGTGTTCGCACAGATGTCTGCTGCGGTTACAAAAACGGTAAGGACGAGAGATAGAGAGAGCAGAGAAGAGGAGCTGAATAGGTGAGGAAGATAACAAGATAGGAGGAGGCTTGCGAGAAAATTGATGAGGAATACCAGTGGAATGTACTTTAGACACAGAATGCGATATGCATTCTTTCCAACTCTTTCATTCCAGCCAGTGGAAGATACTCAGACCAGCACAGAGCTCCACCAGGATTGTTTTTGTTCACATGTGCTCACAATGTTTTATACCACATGATTTTCAGTACAATCTCATAAATCAGTAGTTTCATCAATGAAGGCTTCACAGTGTCAAAGCTTTAGTCTACACTCAACGGAACAATTTCAGGAATTCAAATCATAGCTTTGCTCGCACACCCAAATTAGTGAACCCAGCTATTTATCTACTGCAACTGTAGCAGTTTACGAGCCATGGCTTGTGCTTCTTGAAAGGGTGGCTGCCAGCAAATACATGGACAAGTTTCTTACCAGTTGTCTTTGTTTTGGTGGCAACGCTGGGGGCTGCAGTGGCTCATGGACTGAGTCAGTGCTGCTGAAGGAGTCATTGAATCCATAGACCTCCTGGAAGCGCTTGTTGCGCTGTTCGTAGATGCTTTCACTCTGTGGCATCTGGTAGAAAACAGAGGGCTGTGGCTCCGAGTAGTCTTCCACAAACTGCATGTACTGAAGGACTGAAGGAGGAAGACGGATTATATTATAAAACACTTATTGCTTATCTTGCTTAGTGTTGCACCATTAAATTCAACCAAGTCAAGAATGGAGTTTTGGACTATTTTAGAAGTATATTTTGTCTTCTTAATATTTATATATCCCATTTAGAATTAAACATGCACCAGGGATTTAGCGTTGCACAAATTGTGGGACTTAACAGACCTATCTTTAAATGAACTATAAAATTGAAGCAGCAAAGGTCGAGATATCCAGACTTTCTCTACCTTTTATGGGCCCAGCCCCAGAAATCGTGGTTACTACATTTCCCAACATGCAGGTCACTTGCATCTTTCATTAAACCCTGTCTGTGTGGTTAACACTCACGTGATTAAAAAACCACACCTTGAGTTTTTAAAAAAATAGGCATTCTGCTAAAAATGACAAGCCCCAAGATGTGACGACCACAATAACATCACTGTGACACCATCAGTTATTTTCTTAGAATTGACAAAGCTCCTTTGGTGACACAAAAGTTATTATACAAATGTTTTCACTGGGTGAGTGGTACAGTGAACAGCATTTGAACTGATTTCAAGACTGCTGGCTACTTGAAATGATATGTTCATGTAGAAACACGATGTGAAAAATGTCTAAATAAGCAGGAAGGGCTGACTGTACATAATGACATAATACAGTAGCTATAGAGGAAGTGATGTAGCAGGTGGGTGAGGAAATGACCAAATTTTGCCCTCTGTGTCGCTGGAGCTGGACCCATTGTAGCACATCCTGGTATTCACTTCCTGCCTCTAATCACAGAGGAATATTTCCTTGACATAAGCTACTCTGCAATGAGCTGATGACGAATTGCAGACAGTGTCCTGCTGTCCTTTCCTAAATCAACCTCATCCCTTCCTTTATTCTTTCCGTCATTAGACTCTTTGTCCCTTTCTTTGCCTCCCACTGCCTCTGTGCCCTCCATTCAGTCATCTCATTTAAAGGTCGTCCTTCTTTCTTGTCTTCATTGCTCCCTCATTACATTCCCAGCCCGTTCTTTCCCCTCACTTACTGTTTCTGCTTTTCTTTTCTGGCAGTGGCGGTGGGCTGGCGGGGACATCTGCATTCTCACTGGCAACGTACTGGGCAACAAACACGCCCCCGTTTGTCTGAGGCATGGGCGAGATGGGCGTGAAAAGGGGGAATGGTGGCGTAGGGTGAAGCTCCTCTTCTGACAGGTTGTCATATTGGGAAGGGTAGCGTTCATACAACACCCTGGACCCTGCATCAGGGAAGGATGATGTTTGGGTGCTGCGTCGCTTCTTCAGTGGTAAGGCAGGGGGTGCGCTGATGCGGGAGGACTGTAAGGGATTAGTTTGATTAGGCTGGGGGGTCCAGTATTCTGGCTGCTGGGCTGGGGGAGCACTGAAGCGGGGATGTGTGGGATGCTGTCCAGGAACAGGGGAAGAGGACTCGCTGTGAGACTCAGGCAGAGGGCTCAGGCAGCCTCCCACCGGTATTGGAGGCAGGTTATCCCCAGCTGACAAGTCCTGGTGGAGGAAGTCATAGTCTGGGTCGTAATTCTCTGTGTTGTCTGAAAGGTAAAGAAATGACAACACTTATTTAAATTTCATGACCATACATTCATACTCAACATTTAGCTGAGGCAGAAATTTCTAACATCAGCACATACATAATAAATGAAATGAAAAAAATATTCATGGCCCAATGCACATTAGCAAAGGTCTGTTAGAGTCTTAGATCCAATAGCTTTACAATTTTTTTGTGTGGTTTCTGGTTATAATACCTGGATTCTATTTGCTCTGAAACAGACAAATCTCTCATCTAAGTTCCTGCTTTCTCTTTGTTCATTTTTCATGATCAAATTGTGTAGGAAATGTCTATATCATCTTCTACATCATAAACTGTAATTCGTCAGCAGACATAGATTTTATAAGGTGGAAGTATGAGTGATAAATCCTTTACAGCGTCACATCAGCTTCTCACAATTTATCTATTCAGTGAGCTTTTTGTAAATCAGTATCTCACAAATGGTCCATTTTTGAAGTTTAACTAAAGCAACTCAATACTTCTTTTTAAAAAAAAATTATTAGCTTACCACGGCATGTCAAAAGTCTCACAGTCCTAGTTATATGCATATCCTATCAATATCTTATACACCAAGATGTTCTGTATTTGGAGCTAGTGGACTGTCCAAAATAAGACACAAAAAAGGGAAGCTATCAGTGTTTCAGATGCATTTAATCAACATTTCATAATGTGTGCTACTCATCTCACTTTTTTTTCAGTTGTAGCTACAGGTTGTGAACAATAATTAGCCTCCACCCCCTCAAAAAACACCACGACACCCAATTACAGATCTAAATCAAAAATGGTTCAGTGTATTATTTATAATGTAATTTACCTGCATATAATGAACGTTATAGCTAATGAAATTTAAAAGAGTTTGGACTGTTAAGTGTTTACAATATAGGATTCTTGTCTTTGCATCCTTACCCAGCGTCTCACAGCTGGTGTTACGAGAACACTGACCACTGTCCTGCTCCATGGAAGAAAGCTGCTCATCAGACTTGCTGAGTTTTCCCATGCTGCTGCATGGAGAAAGGCGTGGAGAGTCGCCACCATAGGAGTGGCTCCCCCCTGAGAAACGTCTCTGCAGGAACTCCTGCTCGTACTCCTGTGGCAGCACACACACACACACACACACAGAAAGATCTAAATTGCACTCCTTTTTCTTAATAGCTGGTTTATTTCCTGTGAATTATGTTGATATAGTCTTAAAGTAGAACTGAAGGTACGCCATAATGGATCATTAAGTTAATCCCTCACCTGTCTGTGGTCGCTGCACGGCAGACTGGAGCCACGGCTCATTGGGGCAACCACTGCCACCGGAGTAGGCGAAGGGGCTGACTGGCGTTTCTTAGGGGGAAGAGCTGGAGGAGGACTATTGACAGATAAAAAACAGAAACAGCAGAATTACAACGAAAAACAAAACAGGAATGTTGGGTATTTTTTGTCTCAGACGCCAAGCCAAAAAGAACAACCAGGCAAGCACGCAAAACACACTTTCTGACATGTATGCACACAAAAATCCATGTATAGATACATGAACACACAGAGTATCATCCCTCCTGTGGAATAGTGAGATGAGAGTGAGGGTGTTTCATGTTAGCCTCTCTCAGCTATGACATGAAGGCATCCTGCTTGTCAAACCTAAAGTCTCTCAGTGAGTTAATATCGGGTCAAAATGGGGCGACGAGCGAACGCAAGCGACCATGAAATGGGGGCCAGCGAAAAGACACTTCATAGTTCAGTCAAACACTCTCATGCATAGGACGGTCTTCTGATTGGATGATGAGGTTCTTCAAGGGATACCCAGGATGACACAAACGTTTGGATAATGCAGCCATGCAAATCAAAAACACTTCATACAATCCAGAAGCTTTATGGGGGGTCTAGGGTGGGATGTTATTATGGAGACGGATGATCCTATGGGCCAACATACTTCTCCTTTTGAGAGGGTCTCCTTTGGCCAGCGTCAGCACTCAACTGTGCTCTGTTTCCAGAATCCAAAGTGAAACCAAAGATGGAAAAAAATTGAGAGAAACAGCAGAAAGAGTAAGGAAGGAAGAGGCAGAGCAACAAACACACAAAAGTGATCCAGATTTAAAGCCTTAAGTATGAAAGTTGAGTGAGAGCCAAGGAGCTACATCAGAAAATACACAGTATATCAAAATATGTGAAACTGCAGTGAAAATGAAAGAGAACTGTAGAAATACCCCTCCCACGCCCATATCCTAAAAGCCTGCTTTATTCCTCATTTGTTATGTGTGAAACATGTCAGAATAAATTTTTAAGATAAGCACAATTTTAAGTGAAACAGGTGTGATGAATAAATGCAGAACAGGAACTTCTGTTTATGGCTATAGTGCAAAAGGTCATAAAACAACCTCTGTGACCACAGCATCACCAAGTCACCACAGAAATGTAAAACATCGCTACTTCTCAGGAACTTTTAGGCCAAAGTGGAAGCCTCAGGGCTGAGAAGACAACTAATATCTCAGCACTGTATTAAATGTCACTTTGAAAAGCACCACCATAGAAAGAAAACGCAGAGCATTACAACTGCATCTTGTGCTGTCCTCACCTGAGCTCTGCCATTTTGGCTTCAGGAAGAGGGGGTTTGGGAGGGGCCACTTCCTCATCTGGTATTTCAGGAGCAGCCTCTGCAGGAGTAGCTGCTGGAGCTGTCTTATTCAAGACCTCCTGTTCCCGATCTATCAAGGGCATCTCCGATGACACCGTGCTACACACAGAAAAGCTGTCTTAGAAATGAATTACATTAAGCGCGTGAATGTTTGTATTCCTGAGAGCATGCTTTGTGCTCACCTCTCTGCTGTGGTAGCAGGTGGTGCTGGTTTGTTGGGGGTTGTGGGTGACGGCTGCTCCTGCTTCTCTATGGTCAGCTTCACCAGTTCCTATTCACAAAAAGACAACACAGCCAGTTTCAGCCTTTATAAAATATACCACAGGAGGGGACAGCCAACAACACAACATTTCCTCTGTCAGCATACCTTTACTCCATCCAGCACTGCTTTGATGACAGCGGTGACAGACGCCACATTTTCCTTGTCCTCCAAGTCGATGCCATCCAGCATCACCTGGTCAGCCCAACGGATGAGGTTGGCCAGACTCTGATAGACACGGCTATGGCAAGAGGACAGCGCCGAGCTGTTGAAAAGGTGTGAGATTGAGGTTGGGCGAGGATAAAAGTAGAGGTAAAGTCAGGGGAATAAGGCAAGAAGGATTCAGGAAGGAAAGACACAAATATGATGTATAGTATAGACACAAAAGACATGATATACAGGAGGTGAGAGAAGGTGTGGAAACCAGAGGTGCAGAAAGGAGAAAGATTCAAGACAACACAGTAGTGGGGTGTGAAGAAGAAAAAAAAGACAAGCACATGTTAGACAGAAAGTGAGAAAAATCACAGAAACATGAACATGTCACTCATTTCAATCTATCTACCAGGCCATCTATTAAACTACCTTTTTTTGGGGCATTTGTTGAGGGATTGCAGAAATACACAACTACAAGATGGGGGGCTAGAATAAGGCAGCTAGTGCTGACAGGAGAATGTACAACCACAGATGGAAGCAGGGTGTTGTTTCTCCCTGTAGCAAATTGTGCATTCAGACCTAACACTAAGGTGTGGCTAAGGCCTGTGCCAACACGCTGCAGCTGATTCACAGAGCTGGAATATCCGTCCACTGTCTCTGCACAGCTTAGCCCTAAAGTAAGTAGGAGACAACAGAAGCTATAAGGGGTTACCACAAGGATTTCAGGGATGCACAGCTAAACCCTATAGGTTGCACTGGAGCTGGGTAAAAACAGTGTGATTATAATAACATTGGCAGCTTTGTGTGCCAAGTCAGCATGACTATAGCGTGTATAGACTGATAACTAACCTTTTGGCAAATAAGCACTTTAATCAAACCCCACTGCAGTGTGCAAGAGTTACAAGCACTGCTGACCTAGATATTTAATCAATATTGATTTAAATCACTGCAAAATTGACTGAAGTTGTACAATGCATTTGTTTAGCCAGTGGAAAGAGCTCTTTATCTCTAAAAAGTTATTCACACAATAGTCATTTGATGTACCTTAGCTTAGTTGCCAAAAACATCTGGGTTGAAGTTGTGAAATAACTGGCTTGTGGCCATCATTTTCAACTTGCTGCATGTAGCCTAAGGTTACAGCAAAACACTAAACTTCTATTGTGATCTATTGGGATTTGACTCCATGAGATTGAGATCAAATCCTCAGAGATGGTTGTTTCTTAGTAATGCAGCAACAATCCATCAACTGCTTCTAAACACAGCACTGTGAGATACAAAATGCGTCACCTCTGACCTCCATTCCTTCATCAGTACTGACGGATGGGGAAAGGCACAAAGACAAAGACAGAGAAGTTCCAACATGTCCCGGCAGTCGAAACAAAACTACAGCTAAGGTTACTTTCCCAGAAAGAGTTTACTGAAACCACAGATGAAGTAAAACAAACTGACTTATTAGTTGATATATCTGACAAATAACAGAAATTTTTGTTCCTCAAAGGTAAAATTGGGGCAATTAATAAGACACATCAACAGCAAGAAACACATGAACCTAACATGTAAAGCTTCAGGTATGGAGTCCAGGAAGCCTTGAGGTGAGAGATGACATCTTTCGCAGCGTATTATCAATCTTCACAAGCTACTCAGAGAGCGGTAGTCAGCACCGTGCTAGTCCTAACATGTCACCAAATACGTAATAAATTGCGTCAAGAGGAAAGATTGAGAACGAATCGGCAAATGGTACATTGTGAATTATGACATACATCTAACATGGGAAAAAGACTGCAATCAAAGACAAAGTTTGATATCCACAACATGGCCATTTTAAAGAATCTGAAGGAGGCAGTCTTGGTTAAAAAAAACAAACGTGCTGTAAGACATCAGTTCTAGGAGTTAAACCTTTCAAGTACTGACCTACATTTTCCATTGTTTTATAAAAGCATGTGACTCACCTGTGCTGTATCCGTGCCTCTACCTGAACCAGAGGCAGGATTGCTTCAAGCACTTTGCTGGCTGAGCCTGGAAGCATCTCCAGCACTTTCTTCTCTACGACCATTTTGTCCACGATTGTCTTGAAGTAGCGCAGGGCACTGACCACCTCCTTTTCATGCTCCTCTAGCCGACTAACCTTCTAAAAATACAAACAAGAACACAAAACAGCATCTTAGAATTGGACTACAGAGCTACTAATAGTTCCTACGATGCTAATGAAAAATCTAGATGAAAACATATTATAAGACCACACATTTAGCTTTTAGACCATCCCAATGGTCTGGGCTCCCTGCTACAGTTCTACCAGTCCCATGGTTTGCTCACATTTCAAAGCGTACTCTATCAAGTGATGTGGCTTGGAGCAGTCTTGGTACTACTGCAAAGAGCTCTTTCAGCTTCTCTAGTCTTTCACAGCAGGGATGCAGGGGAATATACTCATTACGCCGAAAGCCTTGAGAGGGAGCAGAGGAGTTCATTCAGGAAGCTGCCCGGTTCCATTCATGTCTTTATAGGTTTAGACACCTGCTGTAGCGCAGCCAGCCACCACAGCCACTGGGAGGCTGTGGGAACCAGCAGGGAGACTCGCGCACACAGACACAATGGCATACGGGAGCACAGGAAAACAATAGTCTCACAAATAGGCAAACAAACACACGGAGTAGGTGGGAAAGAGATGGATTTCCCACAACACACACATATTTCCTGGCACATGACTCCATACACACCTTGTTAGCAGGTTTCTCTGTGCTCTTGGCTGCTGGCTCGGGCTGAAGCTGCTTGCCCTTCTTGGATGGAGTCCTCTTGATCTTGGGGGAATGGAACTTGTCCTTCAATATCATGGTGAAAGTGGACAGATGGGACCGTTGCGAGTCTATGGGCAGAAAGAAAACAGTGAAGTTGAGTGGTCAGTCAAGGAGGGGCGATTTCTCGGGGGTGAGAACAGAAATTAGATAAAAACAGATGGCACTAGCTCACTGAAGTGCTGATATCACTATCACACAATACTGCTCTTCTAAAATTAACCTAAAGTGAAGAGCTGAACACCAGGAAGACATCAGAATAAAACTGAAATCTTTGAGATTTTACAAAGTATTTACAACGTCTGCATTTCCTATGCCCTTTTTATTTTTAACATAAAAGTGCTGCACAGGCTGTTCCGGTAGCCTATTATGTCCACAGATGTGTAGATGTGAGAGACAAGGACAGAGCAGACAAGTGTGGTTATAATAAAATACTCTAGTCAGTGCTGGGATGAAAATTGCTTTATGGTACATTATTGAGAGTGGCTTCAAAATGGTGAGTAATTTAGCAAAATTCAGCTTGTTCACTGTAGAGAGTGCTCATTGTATTTGGGGAGAGAAGAGTTCCCCACTCCGTTAATCCCAGGATAATGGACTGCTCGCTCACGATGTCCCTTCACCTCTTTGTCCCTCCCTCGATCTGCACACCAAACTGAATCAGGAGATAAATACTAATAACAGCATCGGGAGCCGACAGGAAGCGTGGGTTTTATCAGTGACAAAATTACACCTCTATCTGCTGTAATCTCTCCTCAGCTCAATGACAGCGGGATCTGGCATTCCACGGCCATCAGCGTAAAAACATTGAATGCTGAATAGCAATCAACAGCAGGAAAACACCACAAGCCAGGCTTCCAGTCGGGCACTGCTTTCATCTGCACTATTGATCAACATGCCACGCACATATCCACCCTAGTGTTCTTTCTCCCCACCCCTAATCCCCATCATCCCTGACTCCCAGCAAAAGCCAAAGTTCGCTGAGGCAGCCAAGGACCACTATGTGTCTCATTAAAAATGTTGATGAGAACGCTTCTATTGGAGTTTCCTCCCGATACGAATGCGTGAGAAGAGGCATGCATGCCCTCAGGCTCTTGTTTTACACTGCATTTTTAAAAAATCTTATCTCAGTGTTGTGCAAAAATAAACCAGAACTGGCTGTTCTGTAAGCATTCGCAAGTTACTCATGTTGCATAACTGATTCAATAAACTGCAGAGTTACTGGAAATGTATCTCATGACCGTTCATCACCTTTAATCTGCATTTGACCCAGTTCTTAACACCCAAATAGGTCATATCAATCACTTACATGACAGGCAAAAATAATGCTCTTACAAAAATATGCTTGACTTGTTAGTAGAAACCATAACAGATGTGACAGGACTAAAAACTTTGTTGTCAGTTTCATTAGCCGCCCTGCTATGTCAATGCACAGGCAAAGCCGTTATGTGACAGAGATAGCGGCCTCTTCATTTCACACTGTCGATGGCATGCAGAGATAGAACACCATCTAGTCAGCCAGGCAGGATTGAGGGAGACAGAAGGAAGACAAGGAGCCCGAGTTTATCAGAGACAGACGAGTGACTTGAGCAGTGAAGACCCTATGGAGAGGGACAACTTTCTCATCTCAACAGCTGTCTGGATCAATACTCTGTAGCTTAGCCACAGGGGATGCTGTGCTTCTTCAGTGCATCCGAACAGTCTGAATAGCACAGCAAGGACTAACAGTGCGAGGAGGTATTTTTGTACCCTGAGGCTATACATACCTGTGTTACTCAGTTTTGCCGCAAGCCAGGATGCTATACTGAAAAGATTTCACTTTATAGAGAGCAGTCCATATGCTTGTGCTTGCACAGCAGCCTCCATATGAATTTAGCCTCACGTAATCTCAGATCTTTTTGACCTTGTTGCCCTCTTATTTTTGGCACAAGCGCAGGGCCTGTGGCTGACATCATAATATGCTGGACCCTCTCACTCTCCGCAGCTTGAACAGGCCCAGAAGGACTATGAGCGAGTTTACAGCTGCAAGCCTGCGTCCCAGCCCAGAGTTGAAAAGCAGAGACATGAGCAGAATGAGTCACCGCCATGATCGATACAGCTGGTCCCCCAGACACCGTCGCAATCCCCGAGGCTCAGCTGTTTATCATGCACATAGGGCTGGTTCCCCCGAATCCACTTTTCTACCATGTCTCTCCCTCTTCAGTTCTGAGAACACAAACACCACCCCTTTCCAGAAGGCCAGGCTTCCAGCAAGCTAGAGGTCTGGCTCGGCATGAAAATGACATCATCAACAGAAAGAAATGAACAGTGTGAAAGAAAGGAAGTCAGCGAGAAACAGACTAAGAGAGAGAGAGACGGAGAGTACAGTGAGGTGCTCTGTTATAGTCATGTAGGCCTCTCTCAATGTCCAGCCTCCACTCCTCCACCAGAGAACAACCATCCCTCCTGCTCTCAGGCTTCCTGCCTGCTGCTGGTCTGAGTTATGAGCTGGTGATGTCATTGGTTGTAATGTCTCTCACACTGAATTTGACTAGTCATGGACTGAGCAAAAGAGTCAAAGAAACCTCACACTGAAAACATGTTTTTTTTTATGTCTAGGCCACAGCGCACAGTTATACTTCTCCTAGACTTTTCCCTCTAATACAGGGGTGTCAAACATGTAGCCAGAGGGCCAAAAACAGCCCTCCAGAGGGTCCAATCCAGCCCACGGGACGACTTTGTGAAGTTACAGAGAAGACATTATGTGCAAATTTTAAATTTGTAAAACTATAAATTTAAAATAAATTGTAGACCCTGACAAGTTGCTTTGATCATAAAGTAAAATACTGGATTGTTCATTGTTCTTTTGTCATTTTGTCTCATTTTTGTAATAGTTTGTCTTGTTTTTGTTGTCTTTTTTGTCTGACTTGTCTCACATTTTTGTGGATTTGTTTCTTGGTTTTGTCGTTTTGTTTCTCGTTTTTGTCATTTTGTGTTTTTTGTCCTATTTCTGTCATTTAGTGTTTAGCTTTCATTGTTTTGTGTATCGTTTTTGTCATTTTGGGTTTTTTTTGTCTCGCTTGAGTTGTCTATTTTTTGGTTATTTTGTTTCTAGCTTTTCTAATTTTTTGTCTCGTTTGTGTACTTTGTCTAAGTTTTTGTCTCGTTTTTGTCTTTTGTCCATTTTGTTTGTCACTATGTAATTTTTTTGTCTAATTTTTGTTCTCGTTTTTGTTTTGTTTTAACTTGTTGCATTTTTTGTCATTTTGTTTCTCGTTTTTGTCATTTTGTGCTTCGCTTATTAAACATTTTTGTCTTGTTTTTGTTGTTTTGTTGTCTTTTTTTGTCTGACTTGTCATTTTGATCATAAAGTATAATACCATATAGATACCTGTGAGTAAATGTTTTGTGATCTATAGGTTGTAATGTGTAAATGACAAACTGAGGCATAATGTTGTTGAAATTGAATTTATTTTTCTTAACAAATTTCAGATTGTTCATGATGTTTTGTAAAAAGATAATTCCTGAATGTGAACATTTTCAGAACATACTTTTTTGCACTAACACAAATTCAAAATTTGGAGGTGTCGCTATTTATCAGTTATTATGCTCTGATTTTACTGGTCTGGCCCACTTGAGATCAAATTGGGCTGAATGTGGGCCCTGAACTAAAATGAGTTTGACACTCCTGCTCTAATACACTTGTGGCAACATTTATCATTTTCATTCACCATTTTATATATGACTTGATAGCCAACATTTGGGCTTTTACAAAAAAAACTGACACCTTGTTCATGACACTTGTTCCTTGTTGATCCCCAATGCACTCACTTTAGTTTACAGGAAAATACAGCAGCTGAATGCGGTTGACAAACAGTGAAGCATGGTTACACTTCCATAAACGGTTAGGTTTACCTCCAATGTTGTAAAATTCTCCAGTCTCCTGGAGAACTGAACCCACACAATTTCCCTGACTGTCACATTACTGAAAACCGCCAATCACTTCTGAAGTACAGTGAGAAGAGTTTACAGTTCTGCAATCAAACTTCCTGTGAATACCATAATTGTGAGGCATTACATGATAAATGATTCATGGTTGTTATTCTTTCTAAATTAGTGTTAGTAGCAAAAAACTAAGTTTTTTGCAGGTTATGTGAAAAAAATAAGTCAGGGAATCACTAAAAGAGTAAATAGTGAAGGATTTAGCAAGTAAACATCTTTTGAAACCATTTAAATTGCTTAGACTCTTTGCTGCTCTGAAAGGCCTTGGGGACATTTAAAATAAACACTCCAGTCTGAATGACTCTTGAACAAAGCCTGGGAGAGTTCTCACACAACTCTGTGGTATCGTGGAGTCCCCAGGAGCTTCCCAGCTGCTGAACTGTCTGAAGGCTTTGTTACACAAAAAGCAAACAGAAACAGGCACACATATACATAGAGGGTGTAAATTTATGGGTGCTTCTGGCAAAAACAAAGTGTTAAGTATATGCCATACACCTTAAATTGATTTTCTGTATATTTCTTGTCTCATTTGCCAAGTCAAATGAGGGTCCGTATAGACCTCCACATTTAATTCTGTTGCCTTGAGACAATGCAAAGATCTCGGCTGCCCAGGTACATCTATGATCCTCAGTGGATATACAACCAGGCTGAGGTTTCCCCAAACATAGTACCCCCACCGGCCCAAATGCAATCCCTCTAGGCTAATGAGATTCCAAATCATGATGTTTAACATCTAAACTGTGTACCGTGTTATTGTCTAAAACATGAACAGAAATTTTTCTCAACAGCTCATTTAGTTGGCATGTCAAAGTCTTTTTTCTACTACTGACAATATGAAAACAGCCAAAATTACAACATAAAATTTTAAGCAGAAAATGCACCGCAAATCATAAAGTAAATAGCATCGTGTTCACACACACACGTCTTTAGAATAAATAAAGCTTTTGCACTTCAGAGAGGCTGTCAAACAAAAAGACATACCTGAAGGTCTTTGAAACACTGCCTCAATAAAGTAAACTGTATTAAACAGAGTATGTATTTTTCTATTTATAGGACAGTTTCTGTGAGCAGGACAAGGTTTATTTGTCTGCTGATTTAAATGGCAACAAATTGGTTATGCTGCAGTTTAAGTGATGGCTGACTGCATACATCAATTTCACATGAACTCTTGCAAGTTATGCAACAACTGGTTGGTCCTTCTTTTATATGTGTGATTTGCTTGAAATGATTTTGTTTTGGAATGCACTTGAACAGTTGAGTGAGCAAACAGGAACCTGGCTGTTGGAGGAAAACACAGCTGATGACCGGTGACATATTTTTGTCCAGGTCTGTGTGAAGAACCGACAGGCTGGCAGATTGATGTGATTCTTGTTCAGTACAGGTGTGATCTATACTGGACAGCTGGTTGGCCCCTCCACCCTCAAAAGAGGATGAAAACGGAGAAGAAGGATATATAGGAGGTTGTGCTTAAGGTTACACACACAGCTGCCACCTCCTGCTGAACTTCTTCAGTAGAGGCTTCTCAGTGAAAGTGTGTGCAAGCCCTGCATTTATGGACTTGTTCAGCCTGCTACAAGACTGCAACAAGAGTCATAAAGGTCATCGTGCCAGGTGTTGAGGAGGGAAGAAGACAAAGAGAAGACCTATCTGAAAGTGCGCGTACAAGATATAAAATAGAAGTCTGTGTATCCATGTCTCAAAGCAGGAACGGACAGAAAATGTTTCTCCAAATAATGTGTAGAGGATGAATTAATTATGTAAATAAAATCTCTTCCTGCTTTCTATAGATTGTCTGGGAGATAAAATCGGCATGCATATGCATAGACATTCCGCACACAGGATTCATCAAAACTGCATTCTAGCTCATTTATTTCAATGTGCATTTCTTCATAGCATCTCAGGAAAGGACGCTTTGCTCTCACTGGCTATGAAAGTAAAGTAAATGAAACTAAGGTATAGGACAAATAGACACAGTTTAAAACACAGGTTTCTTCATTTCTTTTCAGAAAAAGTCTTTGTCCACATGGAAAGGCAAGAATACAACTGAAACAACAATATAACCGTAAACTAAAGCCATGTAGACCAATCAGAAGCTAGAAAAAGAACAACGTATGGCCAGTTCCAGTAGGCTACTAACAATGGTGCATCAAGTAAGCATGAAATGTGTGGACTGACTCTGATATCTGTTCTCCAGTGTGATGGACGAGTAACTGTAAATGAAGCAAGCGTAGCACCAGCACGTTGTTGATCATTTATGTATGCATGAGTCTACATGCTTGCAAATCGTACTTAGTAACATCTGTGCTTCGGCGTAATTGCTAACACAACAATGACGCTAGCATGCTATTGAAAGTATATTTGTCCACTGACCTAAATCAGTATTAGCATGCTAACAGTTGCTAATTAATTTAAATATACAAACCATTGGATAATATAAAAATTTACCTCCATATGGCGGTAGAAGAAAAGCAAAGGTAACAGTAAAGGAGTTAATTTAATATATCCTGAAGGAGACATAAATGCCCCTACTATGTTTTGTTAGATACCAAGGTATTTCACTGAGTAAGGGAAAACTTTAACCTGAAGTTGGTGCTACAGATAAAGTCAGTCAAGAGATATGTCCTCTTGAGCACCATGGATACCTGTACATCTCAGCATCTCTAGTGCCATGCTGTTGACTAAAAAATAAATTTATCCTCTTTACTTGGTTACAGTAGATGGGGCTGTAGACCTAATATAAGTCTGTCCCTCGATGTCTCACAGTCACATAAATTGAAAAATACCAATGTACCCATGAACACAAAAAAAAAACATTAGATGTGGTGAAAAGACTTGTATTAAGGTACTTTTCAAACAGAGATGCATTCATTCTTAGCATACTTAAGCAGAACTTCGAAAAGAGAAAAACCCTGCCATGGGACACATGTAAATAACCAGCGCATTGTTGATAAGCGACTCTACTTGCAATGAGGCCTTATTTGCCTATAAAAATGACAACACTGCCAGTAAATTACTGTCTGCTACACTGTAGAACAAAGGAGGCAGGGGAGCTGCGCCAAGTATCGTATCTCCACAGGCAAGACCTGCTCAGGAGCAGGAGTGGAGAATGCAAGCCTGAGGCACGTGAAATGAACAGAACAGCATGGAGAAAAATGGAGGAAAGAGAAGAATTCTACAGGAAATAGTTAAGTGCTTGCTGAATTATTTATTCTCTCCATTGTAGTGGTTTCTTCCTGCTGGTTGTATTCAGTTTATAATAGCTATCCTCTTTATGTCCTTGGTTATCAACATGCAGCACTATAGGATACATCAGGCTGTGTGTGTTGTAGGCCAAACTACAGTCCAAGGGTGGCAGGGATGGGAGGAAGCCCTGGTATGGAATATGGCTTTGGGTAACACCTGATTTGAGAAGCAATGGAGGAAGAAGCCTAATGGTGGGTTCTCCAGTTTTGCATCTGTGCTGTTTGATCATGCCGTTCAACAACAAGCCACAGAGAGACTGAGACCATCACGTTCACTTACTGGGTAAGTAAATGAGATACAGTGGATTCTAAGTGCTCAGTCCACTTAACATGTATTGTATTTCGCTTAACAAATGAGTAAATGAGTCACTGGAGATGGTTTCCACATGGACAATACAATTATTAATGCAAACTGCCACATCCAAACAAGCTACTCACTTTTCAATGACTTCTGAAGTCTAACATCAACATAATAAGAAAACAATATTGCCTTACAAAAAGGATTACCACCAACTATAACCAATTTCTAACTGAAAAACGGATGAGGCACATTTTGTGGTAATTTATATTTAAATGAATACTTCACTGAAGTGATACACTTCTGCTTATTCTCAACTCATTTGTATCATGCAATTACTCCTTGAAATTGGAGATACAAAACCCAAATGAGTTTGTAAAATACAAGTTTAAAAAGTAATGTTTTTATCGCACTATTTGTTTTAAAGCAAAGCATTTTACTGTCTTTTCAGTTCTTGTCTGAGCATATATTCTCTTTAGTTTTGTCTTAACCTCTGCTTAAATAAAATGCACCTCAGGCAATGTTTTATACAATCAACAACTTACACAAACATGCCCTTCAGTATGTCAATGTCTAGTAATGCAGCCTCACCAGCCATGGGTCACTGGTCAGGAGCAAATATCTGTGTGGTGATGGAGGTGCTCTGCGTGCTGGGTTGCATGGAAACAGACAGCCTGGTCTACCGTGGCCATCAGAGTGCGGCCACACAACGCAGGCGATCTATAATGTAGATCCATATTCCAAAACATTAAATCAGACCCATAACTGCTTAGTGAGACTGTGTTTGGAACTGTGTGTGCAACAGGAAGATGAAGAAGTGAACAAAAGACAAAAGAGCAGTAAAAATATGCTTCTCTCCTTCAGAGTGTGTGTGCATCTGCTCTTAGATCTAATCTGACATGACACACTAGACTGATGATTGAGAGTAGATCTGTCAAGGGAAACTCCTGCCCAGTGAAAGAGACATTATTACCCTTATGAGTCATGAGATTGCACGCTAAGATAAAAAGAATACCAAAAGTACCCTCAACCACTTTCTCACTATTTTGTCACTTTGGAGTTTTGAGTTTGAAATGGAAAGCTTAGAAAAAGGGCAGAATAACCTTTAACATGCTGATGTGATCTGATTCTTAATTTAATTAACACCTGCAATAAAACACCATCTCTCAGTACTGTGAGAACAATCTGCAAAGTTGACTGAAAGAACAATTATCAGCAGGGATGAAAATAGGTTGCATTAAGCCATAATAAGCAGCATACAGAGACACATAAAGGCAAAATCGAATCTAATCACTGATTGACACACCTTGAATTCTTGAGTCTGTTTATCTGTATGATGTTATGATATTATAACTGACACTTTTTTTTGCTTGTGTTTAAAGGCCACTAAAAAGAATTTTGTATTTTAATGGTTCTTTAAAACACATACAGCAATCTGACATTGGATGATCTATGTACAACAACAGAACAACAGAACAGTGGCTTGAAGCAATGCTTTGCAACAGTATCTTACACACAAAAACCCCAGTGTTACACTGCTATAGCTCCATGACAGAAGAAGAATAGGACTGGAGGCAGAATAGTGAAGGAAAAGAAACACAAAGTGTTATAGTCATAACACAGCTTAAAATAAACTACTCTGCAGAATTCAAGGCTACTGAGGTTTGAACAGACTACACACTGTCATAATTACACAGCTTGTAGGTGAGATGCAGTAGATGATGCAGATATGGAGGGTAGTGTGTCAGTATGGAATTCTGAAAAACGCCAGTATCCTGCTAGTCATTGGGTTAGTAAGCAAAATGGTTTCAAACCCCAAAGGTGGTTTGATGATCATCAAATGACGGATGATAAGAAGGAATTTCATTGAGCCATTAAATACTTTTAGCATTTTTATGACACTAATAAAACTATATATTGTGTCAATATTAGGCCAGGGCTTTTCTTGCATAGGAGTGGTGCCCACCAAAGAGGGTGTGACCAATACCACAGGAAAATCACAGGAACCAAAATGGTAAGAAATTGAAAAATACATATTTTAAAAATAGAGCCAGTTTTATTAATTGAGATTTTCATCATTGCCTCGACTGTGTGTGGACCAATAGTTGCTACTGTTGTGTGTAGTCACCGCCATGGTAAATTTTGGGCAAGTGAAACCACTGCTAGGCCTATAAAATATCATTTAGAACTGTTCAGACTCCAACTTGAAATCCTTTCAGTTGTCAATACTGTGAAGATTTTTTTACTTGTCTTTGAGTTTCATGATCCAGATAGGTAGATCGAAGGTGAACGTGCATGAATTTGCAAAAGCGGAGCATGAATTTGTAAAACCATTGACACATCAGTTTAAACTCTGGGTGAGCTATGCTGCAAAATGTGTGGCGCCTGTATAGCTCAACGCGTTGAGCGGGTGACCCATGTACAGGGGTTGGTCCCTGACGCAGCTGGCCCGAGTTCGATTCCCGCTCGTGGCCCTTTGCTGCATGTCTTCCCACGACTCTTCTCCCCTGTTTCCTGTCTCTCTCTCACTGCGCCTATCTAATAAAGCCGACAAAAAGGCCAAAAAAATAACTTCAAAAAAATAAAAAATAAAATAAAACTGCAATTGTGAAACCAACTAATTGTTCATACCCATTGCACCATAAGGGTGTGTATTCTAGCACACTGTGAAGCAGTGGACAGGTTTACAACTGATGCATGTGTTGTAGAAATAAACTCTAAATAAATTCTAGCAGGGATTGCCTTCAATAACTCAGCACAAAAGCAAAGTTGCCTTTGCCTGGTGTGGTTTTAGTCAAAGTGCAAAAAGAAGTGTCTCTTTTCAGAAGGTGACTTTACAGTATGAAGAGTCAAGAAGAATGAGCCATTTCATTAACTGTTCTGGTTCAGAAATGTTACCTGGAATGTAAACCCATATGATTAGATGCTGGGTAAAGTTTCCAATCATATGCCGTATGACTGACACAGGGCTCCAGTAGGCCAGTAGCCCTGAAGGTGGTGCTTTTGAAGAGGGTGGGACCATTAGGCCTGTGTATTGTGTGGTGGCATAAACATTTACAAGCCTCTGGCCTCAATGCTTCCTCTGTTTAACTATGAAGCCAACAAAACTCCATCTTCCAAAGCTCTCTGTGTCCAGAGTTAACACCATCTTTTCTCCCATCTGTGTTTCTCTATGGCCCTCTGTGCTTTTCCACCAATGCTGTGGCTATGACTGGTGGTTCGTTCTTACTGGTACCAATGCTGTTGCTAACCCACACATTTCCTCTCTTCTAGTTAGCGTGCGGTGAAGGTGAAGACCACGTTGTTTGTGCAAATTTGCACATCACTGCACAGATTTAAATAGTATAAAAAATAGTTTATTCAAATTACTCTCAGTTACCACAATGTCCACCTCAAAGCTAACTTCAGTGGTAATTTTACAAATAAATTACTACACTCTGCTGCTTTTGATGGTCACTCTTTCACATGACATGTCTATATCTACTTGCAACTAATTCCTAAGCAATTTGTTGTGTTATATGTTAGGGTTGGGCGGTATGTTAAAATTTTTTAACCATCCACCGTCAGTCAAACAACTGCCAAGGATGGCATTTTTGTGAAGGTGTGCATGCATCACACACAGAAGGCAGGACACGCCATTTTCAGTAAATGTCATAATGAAAGAGCTTGTTGCTTTAAGAATACAAGATCACTTGTTTGGGATTGTTTGGGTTTTAAACCAGACAAGTCAGATGGGGTCAGATGAAGGATGCCGCCGCTTGCAGCCTCTAAATGAACTAACAGGTGAGGATAACGTATGCTATTAAATGATCAAGCTGCACAACAATACATACAGTTTTTGGTCTTGTTCTCAAATACTATTTATGAATTGATGTTGCTTTTCAGCAGCAATCAACTGGACAGCAGACACTAAAAACTGCTTTGTATTTGTAATGAGGTTATATAATTAATTTAGTCACTGCTCTGTTTTGTGAAGGACAGAAATCAGTGCATAATATGGCCCAATTCCAACTGCCAGTTCCTACTAGTGCACTTTGAATTTCACTTTACAGGTTAATTATATACCGGGTTGAACTCTCATAGAGGCCGACCATTAACTTATGAACATAAAATGAAAATTCACTTTCAAAATAATCAGCCCATTGGATTCACTGACAGCCTGTAAATTCATCCAAGCACTCAACCCTTTCACATATATGCTACTGGATTATTCCTCACTGCGCTGGCTGTGTGCCGTGACTGATCTCAGAGTTCTTATGAGTATTCAAATAATCCTGACTCTGTCTGGCAATAGTAGTTGGACGGTTTCAATATGGGTCAGCATGTCATGGTGGGCACTGGGCAAACTAATGGAACTAGTTAATGGGGGGCATTTGACACAGTAGTTCATTGGGGTCATATTGAAAGCTATGGCGCGAGCCTTGAGGTCTAGTTCATTCAATTGTCCTATGTACAACAGATGCACACATACACATAGTGCAAAAGCGTTCACACAACGAGCCACAACCATACAGAGAAACAAATGAGCATGAGCATACAAAGAGTCTCTCTAAACTGTTCAACCACAAGCAAAAGGTTACAGAGGGGATGCCTCAGGGGATGGTTTTCAACAGCATCACTGAAAAATAGAGCATAGTCTGTTTCACATGAGCTGGAAGCTTTTGGTGCCCCAATTGCAAAATAAAAAAAAAAGACCAAGAAAGCCACACAGTGACACAGCGACAAAGGGGTTGAATAAACAACAAAGTGAAGTAATAAAGATTTGAATGTGAACTTGTATCACAATAGTTATAAGCTAAAAAAATATTGCAGCCTCCAGGAAGATAAATCATTTGTGGCTGACAGGCCCTCTGTATCACTGTAACTGAAAACTGAGGAGTCGTCTGATATTATCAAATAATTCTCACATCTCCTACATGTCCAACATCGAATGATGTACTGTTTTCAGACTCTAAATTAAATCTATGTAAAGAAATAGTATCCTTGACACTGAGTGCAGATCAGAACATCCCATATCTCAACGATGAGTTGTGGTAGGTAAAAGTTAACATTTGTTTTAGTAAAATGCTATTGAGAGACACATAACCCATATCATCATAGACAAATAACTTAAGCGAGGGCAATAAAACATTAACAATTTATACCGGCGATAGAAACTTCAACAGTAATAAGAAAATTGTCAAATAGAATGTTTAATCATTTCAATGAAATACATTAGATGCAGACCACTATGAAGGCACATAATGAAAACGCAGCATTTATTTGCATTATCAAACTATGTATGTCAAGGTGAGGTGATTCAATTATCAATATTTGTTTTCATCTATGTGTTTAAATGAGTTTTTTATGAGGGTATTATGTGTACCTCATTAAAAAGGCTAACGTGGTTAAATTCAAATTAAATCTTTTTTTTCCCCTCTGGTATAAATAAATATAAAAAGTAATTTAAATTATCAATAATTATTTAAATTGACCGAAATATTTTTTTTTCTTGTGATAAATTTTTCAGCTCTATAACCCAGTCCAAAAAAAACCTTTCACAGTTTTGAACACTTTCTTTTAAAATCTATTTCAAGAATAAATTAATAGCTTGAGTCATTTTTTCCAAATAAAAATGCCAAACATTTGTTAGCTCCAGCTTCTCTGAACTAATGATTTGATGTTTTTTTGTGTTATGTAAAAAGTTTTAGAATGACCATTGACCTAAGAGTTTAATATGGTGACATCAGCCAAGAATCAATAATTCCATGGTGTGAATATTTTTTACCATTCCCAGCCACTTGGAAGAAAAAATTAACTGAGAGAGTAAGGAAAATAATCATTAGTTGCATCCCTGATCGTTATACAGATTTTATGTCACTTTGTGCAGTCATATCTAAAGCAGTGAGAGCTCACAATTCCACTGATGTGACCAGAGGAATGAATGAGGCTTCAGTGAGTGGCACACATTTACAAAGCTTCATTTCACTGAAGTGCTGGGCAAACACATATGATGTAAAGTGTGGAAAGCGGGAAATCACACAACACACACGTACACACCATCCTGGGTACCCCTCCTGTTCCTTCCCCACTGACGCCGAGGCCACTGGTACAATTTCCTGTCCCTTGTCTCCCTTTTTGAGAGCCACTCCCTCTAAACAGTCCAGAAATGATCCACTGTATAACAACTTACCACACTTAACCAGGCTGAACCTAATAGCACAGCACAGATCCACACACACAAGAGAGAAGCTCTAACAAGACAAAGAAGATCACTGCACCACACAACCACCCAACACAAACACGCTCACTGCAGTCTGATCCTTCAAGTGACCTTCTGGCTACATTGGTTTCCTGCATTTTTTAGCATTCCATTTAAAGCTCACTTTCTGAACCCAATCTTTCAGCAGAGAAAGAGCACACCGGCTGGCAAGCAGCAGGTTCACCTTGGGTGAAAACAATAGACTAAAGAATCACAAAGTGCTATAAATACCCAGCTTGTCAGTATCTCTAACATCAAGCAGCACCAACAGAGACACTGCGACAGCTAAAAAAACCCTGTGATCTGCTGAGATGAATTCAGAGTTCTCAGTGAACGGCAGCTGTTTGGCAAGAGAGCATGAGGCAAACAGGCACTATAAAGCACTTGAGATAGGAGACTGATCCTACACACAGACAAACAGCCACAAGAGAACCAATCACTTCACTGCTGAGTACAAGACAGAGACAGATACAGAGACGCAGAGAAGCATAGGCAACAGTAAATGGCCTCAAGCAGCGAGGAGTGGTACCACTCGCCCCGTGTTAGAGTGCTGTACAAAGCTGATCTTGTCTCTACAGCGGGCTACTTGTCGTCCTCTTGACACTCTGTGCACAAACGCTACTCTTGGACAAGACTGACGGACAGATGCCACATAATGCATCCCATCTTGCAGTTAAAATACACTGTGGGAAACCAGACTACTTGTATTTGGACATTTTCACAACTTTTTAAAAACAGGCTTTGTTGGCAGATGTGTCCATCACAAAGAAAAGACTCGCCCCCACACAGCCACTTCTAATTAGGCAGCGGTTGTTTGAACTGTGGCAGACATGAATAAGTAATCACGCACGAAAATAACATCCACTTGACTAGAACTTCAGAAGTATATCTTTTTTTATAATTGGTAATTATTGTGCACAGACAAAAAAAAAACAGCATACAAACAGCAAAACAATGACCCTTTTTGATGTTTGCTTCTCAATTTGTTCTTCTGTAAATACCCCAAATGCATTTCATTTCTGTGTTTTGGGTTTTACACTTCTTGTTGTAACTTTCTTTCAGCAAAGGCGCGTCTTTAGGCAGAAATCTATAAAAAGGCAAAAGATAAAGTCAGCCCTCCTACAGCTCTCCCTTTTCCATCCTTAAGTCCTCCTATCAGATGAGTATGGGCATATTATGTACACAATACAAACCTGCAAAAACAGTAAAACCAAAAGTCAACATATATTTTGGGCTTCCTATAAGACCCGGACACCGCCCTCCTGAGTCAAAGTCTCCATTAAACCTTTGTCCACCTTTGTCCATTTGTCCACCACATCCTACTGTAAATGTGGACTTTGTTGCTCTTTATACTGTCTCACCCAATCAGGTCTGAAATCCCCTGTGACTGGCCAGAGTCCCCTGACATTTTTGAAGCTTAAAAACAGAGACAAGAGGAGCTGCAGATGTCTAGTTTCCTCTCAGATCACTAGAATCACAAAATGTTAAAAAACCTATTGTAGATTTTTTTTTTTTTTTTTTAGCCCAATACCACTAAAGAAATACTGCCTTCCCTAGCTTTAAGATCTCAATATTTACAGTAGTTGTGCAAAACAGTGATCCATCAGAGCTGAATATGTTGTTGTGTCCTTTGTTTTTGTAAAGAAAGATCACATAAAACAGCTGTTAGATACCAATTTTGTGGTGGGACATCTCTCCACATGAAAGAGCGTTTCGAGGCAGGACAAGAAGTTGGGAGGAACTTGATTTGAGGGTTTAAATAAAAGCAGGACAAAGACTGCATCAGCTTTATTGTTGAGGATCACACAGTATAGAGACTTAAAAAAGCATAATAAAAACTAGATTGAACTCCATTAAAATACTTCAGTAAGAGAGAGTTATGTTTGATGCAATAACAATGTTGAATTTGATGCTGTTTTTAAAATGGCTGCACAAATTACATGATCAAATGAATGAAGCGAATGTTTTATCAACATAACTGCATATCATCTTCCAGAGATTTATTGATCAACTGATGTTTTGTCCCCTGGTCTTCCTCTGAATGCAGACAGACTACAGCAGACATGTCGAACAAAGGACATAAACCCTGCAAAAATCTTCCTTTAATCATGGCTGAATAAGGTTTATGTTAAAACATGTCAAAACGATCCTGAAAATAATTTGGTTGTCTCATCTGGTCATCCAATCCATTCATTGTATTCAAGTTGTCTTACTAGCTGTTTTGATGTAGAAAATTGGTCAGATTGCATTATATGACATTTCTAATGACTCATTTCTCTGTCAGTTAAACAGAGGTATAAATTTAGACTTGCTAATTAGTCTAAAAGTAATGCAACACCAGATGCACGCTGGGCTGGATGTTTTCATGTTTCACAGTGAAACCAGGTATTCAGGCTCCATATATGCCAATAACTTTCAGCAGCGTTTACCTTTAACCTTGCTAACTGGAAGCGTATCTTGCCCAGTTATTGTTGTAAAGAGTTGCTCTGTCTTTTAAAACCAAGTGGTATCACAGTCTCTGCTAGTAAACAATATTGGTTTGCTGAGTGTGACAAACATTAGCAGTGCTGGCAGCAGGAGTTGTTTTTCCTTGCAGCTTAACATCCACATGCCTATTACAACATCTGTAGGAAGAGTGAGCTGCAGTCTGCATGGCTAGAAATGAATCATTAGTTTACCTGACTAGACATCCCCAGAAAACAAAGAATCAGTATCTCTATAAAAAAAAATAAACAAATTGGATGATAATGTTAGCGCAATATTTCACAACCTATTACTCTGCTTTCAAAAGTATGTGAACATCATAAGTTACAGCTGGTGAAGTCCTGAAACACCTGACGTACACAGGAATCTGTCTGAGCTAAAGGAATGAACAATGAAAGGTTTGTGTTTTTGTTCAAAACTATGTCAATCTTCAGAGTAAAAAGCCAGAGCATGTGCTCATTCAACCAGACTTTAGCTACATTTGATACTCTTAAACTGAAATCTTTATTTCATTCATTTCATCAGGCATATATGCTACATGAAAAAAGGCCAAAATTTTGTATTAAATGAAGTCCCCTCTGACCAAAGTTCACTGATTACAGAGCTAATTTATTTCACTCAAGCAAAGTATTTTACAATATCCTTAGGACCTCATAAAGCCACAGTGTTGCATGTTTTATTGCCATTTTAAAAGCATATCCACTCATTCAGGTTGTAAGAGGAGTAACATCCAAGAGGAAGTGGGTCACTGAATGCTGTTACAATCAAACAGAAAGCCTGCACTCTGCCCACAGGGCTGGAGGCTCAGCCACTCACTGACGAAGTAAACATTGTGCGTCTGCATGCAAGTGTGTCATTTACCATTTAGGTATGATAAAAAGATACCAAACCAAGAATTCCCCATCATTTATGTACCCAAGCGAGCACACACACACTCCCACATCTGCCTTGACAACAAGGGTGACTTGTTTGCAAGCAATGTCAACTTCTCTCTCTCCATTCCTGATTTAGACTGGCGGTGGAAACTGGTGGCAACTGTGGGACATCCCCTTCATTGTATGCCAGCTCCGTGACCTAACCATGCCACGCTGGGGTCTCAATGATTTGACACACTCAACACAAGCCCACACACGCACAAACTTGACATGAAGTACTTTTTACTGGATCGCCACAATTTCTGCCATTGGCATTGTTGCTTTCAGTAGCACCAATGCCACAGTCTGTTTCTGCTGCTCACGTTACTGTGGCTGTTTAGAAATCTGCAGAGAAGTACTTCTTTTCTCTATCCTTCACCCTGATCAATACTGTCTCTGTACTGCATCCATTACACTCAGCAAGTATTTAAAAAAAAAAAAAAAAACTAATTTTCACAGTTTTAAAAGTTAGTTTGTAACAATAACAATGTTTACTTTTGGACAAATTATTTTCTAATTGACCTTTTAAATATGACTGCAATCAAAACTCGCTGAAAAGCAAGAACTGAAAGAATACATCGTAGGGCATGTTTGGAGTTTCAGTAGTGGTTCTCAGTCCTACTGCTTTCACTTCTACCATCTAGTCATAAACTACTTTAACTATACCACCAGGTGCTTTTTATATAGACATTTAGCCTGCAGAAATATAAAAGTTTTAGTATCAGAATGACCACAATTAATCAGGACAGGTCATAAAGGGATATAAAGTAGCAAATTGGAATTTTAGTCAGCATGCATGAAGATGAATATAACATGAAAGAAGCGTAGTTAGTTCACACAACTGCATCCTAGATAAGATGTAGCTTTAAGTGAATCGGCATTATTGTAGATATTGGCATTATTGGCTTACTTGAGACTTAAAAACAGAATCTCAGACAATATTTTATGTATGTTTAATGTATTTTGAGAGGAACTGGTAAAGACTCTGCAGTCAAACCAACTGTATTAATAGACTAATTACTCTAAAGTATCAATAACGTTGCTGCAGCTTATATGTGGCTGATCTGAGACCTACTCATCTGTATCACCATTGAGCACATCTGTTTGAAACTCACTTTACCCATCCCTACAGGGGGTCATCTTGGCTACAGAGACTAGGCAGGTCAAGGTAGACAGATAAGACCCACACACTCATACAAACACCGACTTACTGCCTGCTGGGCTGAAATGCACAGATTTATTAGGCCGAACACACCATAGACTGTGTGTTTTCAAAACAAAGTCTTATGGCACTCGGCACTGTGCAATTACACAATGATGGACTCAACTACCTTAATTATGTAGCCGCTATGTGCTAGCAGCTCACCAGGGTGGATCTATTCACACAGCTTAACAGAAGAAGCACAAGCTCACAACAAACATTAATGAATCAAGCAGTATTAACCCCAACATGTGGGTCAACAAGCATACTCAGAGTGGTGAAGCAAGGCAGGTGGCCTGGGCTCAAGATGTTAAGATTGTAGCCCCCACAGTGTGACCAAAACCATTTCTGTATTGTGCAATGTGATTAGGACCACAGCAGGTAAGCACACTGGCAGATCCTCACCTGATGAGACAGGATTAAAGTAGCTATGGCTTCTGTCTGCAAGTTTTGGAGGCAACAAGGCAAAGAGGCAGCTTCCTCGGGCTGGGTCCACCCAAGGCTTCAGCAGAGCAAATGAGCACCTTCCATAAAGCCACACGACACAAAAAGCACAGCGAAGAATGTCCCCTGCATTTTATTCTGCCAGTGAGTCTATTTTACATGAAAGCTCCAAAACTGGCAACAGCAGCCTTTAGCAAAGACATACACATCCCCAAAAAACAATGCAAGCATGCATTTATTTATCAAAAAACTGTTGAATAAATGCATGTGATGAAACTTCTGTACCCAGTGACTCCAGCAAGTGAAACAGAGGAATGTGTTTGAGAATAATTTTGTGGCTGAGAGCCTGTGTTCTGGCCTGTTCATTTAAATTTCAATTCATGCTTGTTTATTTGAGCGAATGCAAATTGTCAAATATATATACATTTTTCTTCAATGTTATGATCATTTCAAATACCCAAATGAAATTCAAATTATACAACCACTTCTACATGCCTGTTTCGCAAGTACCCAGACCCTGTTTACGCAACAGCAATGGACTGATGTCAGCATTAATATGAAAGCAGCAGCAGAAGTACTGTGTATATATTTAGGTGTCTTTACCTGTGTCCTCATCTAGATCCCCTTGCAGAGAGGAGTCTGTGTCCTCTGAGGAGGCCTGGCTCCTCCAGCTTATATTGCCCATCCAAGAGGCCTGAGTCCACACAGCCACTAGTCCAGGTGATACTGATGGTCACACTTTTTGTATACTGAGAGTTGTTGGTCAGGCTGGCATTTTTACAGCGATCACTGAATCGCACTGCTGAGAGTTAGTCATAAACTAACCGGTCCTCATGACCGCTCACTTGACTCAGCCACGTTAGACAGCACTTTAGAGGAAAGATCCACAAATAGCGCTGGCAGAAGTCAAGAGCAGCTGAAAAGCATTGTGCCTTTTCCAAATCAGTTGTTTATTAAATTAATGCAAAACCGCAAGAATCACATAATCCTGGACAGTGTATCTGTGTGAAGCAGTCGAAGATGTCATCAGTGGTCCTGGAGAGGAGCCAACCCACAGATATCTGGAGTGGGAATGTACTCAACGGTCATAAGGAAATGAGCAGGCCACCTGTGGGAATGAATGACCTGCTCTCTGGCATGTAGGTCAACACACAGCAGTGAACTCAAGTGAAGCATCATCTTAGAATCCCTCTGAGAAAAAAGCCTCAGGAGCACAGATGGAAGTAGAGAGATGAATATGACCTGCAAATAGAAGTTGTACTGAATTACATAAAATCTCCAAAAACAATCTTAACTGCACTCTTTAGCTCCTTGGATGACGTTGTGGAAGATACCGAATGGTGGAACGGCCTTGAAAATATTCATATTATAAAGACCCGGTTGCCTTCACAGGCACAGACTTTCACTTTTCATCGATTGCCTCGGTCCAGTCATCGCCCAACGTATAATCCATCCATCGCTCCACCTGATTCTCTCTCTGTGCAAAGATTCAATTCCTCTCAGTGCTCCACCTTTCTCCACCCTATTTCTTTCTCTCCCTAAGCTCTATTCCTCCCTCTTTTTGCTTTCCCATACTCAGCGCACACACAAAAAAAATCTAATTACAACACAGCTAAACCTATATGGGAACAGCAAGCCTCTCATTCTGTGGTAGAGGGAGGGTGAAATGCTTGCTGCCATCAAACCTCAAAATTGCAGCATGTCAAACCAAGACCCATAGCTTGCCCTGTGCAACAGTAGGATCACTCATCAGTAATGTGGGTAGACCTAATTGTCCGGGGAACCCTTTTGTAATCAGGACTACTTTAGCTCTTGCTCAGAGATTTGGTGACTAAGGCATGCAGGGCTTGCTATTTCTGTACATCAGACAAGAAGATATTTCAGTCTGAAGCAATGCAGTAACCACTTAGCAAACACAAAGCCATCAAAATGACTTACACTGCAGTGTTAACTCTAGGAATGCTTCAGAGTAAACTCTTTGCATTACAGCTAAACCCTTTGAAAGTCAAACACACAGAAACACACTCCCAAATTATTCAGGGGGGCAGGGAGTCTAAAATAAGGAACTGATGGATCAGTTCCGCTGTGGCTGGCTACTACCATTGAGTGTCCAGTAAGAGACGAGTCCACAAGCTAATTATAAAACACTGCTACTCCCACGACTTTGTTACAAACACTGACATGCCAAAACTTGGTGTGTCACAAGCCCAGCGGTCTCCATGGTGAAAATAAGGACATACAAGTTTTGCAACTGCAAAAAAAAACAAAAAAAAAAAAACTAGAAATTTAAATGATGCACTCACAAAGTCTTAATTAAGGCGTGTTTCTTTTCGTAAGATCTTTTGTGTAAGACTAATGCTAGCAGACTGAAACACTGCACTTCAGGACTAACAAACAAGCCCAGCTGACCTACACACATTGCAGCAGGGACGAAAACGCCAACAAATGCTGGTCAAGTGACAAAAATATCTTCCTAAAGCCTGTACAATGTTTAAAATTTACAGTGAAGAGGCCATTCTCCGCTACTGGAGACATGAAGTTGACAACAATTTCAGGCAGTCAACTGAACTCACACAAATAACTTTAACAGGTAAATAAAAGCTGCACATAGCTCTCTCTGAGTTTGTCTGTAATGCTAGTAAGACAGTGACCCTTAGCAAAACCAGTTAGCTTAATAGTCAGTTATGTTTGATGTGCAGCTCAGTGGGCAAAGGTCAGGTTTGGTACACAGTGCACCGGAGTGAGAGCCAAAATATAGTTCTTCTTTTTCTTTTTATTGAATCAAGAGTTTTTTTGAAGAAAGAATCCATTCTGAATTGAATCGGAATACAAAGAACCAGAGTTGCACTGCGAATGAACCTCTAATTCATAAGCACAAACACATGGTTTTAGAAATATGTCATTATTAGCATTACAACACAGTATTTTTTTCAACACTGCTTGTAAAAGGGCACCAGATCTTCACAATTTTAGTATTCTGAAAGAAGACTTTATACTCAGGATGGCACATGTCTCAGCAAAAAACCACATTACCCAAGATAGTACATGCCTGTCTTTATACAGGAATGTTGTCCTGAAAAGTAGATTCAGGTTTATCACGAGCTTATTCTGGAAAATGAATTTGCTTTAAACTATCACTTTTCCCAAAAATATCAACAATAAAAATCCTGTTTAAGCTTACATTAAATGCATAACTGCAACAGTAGAATCACTCTAAGGCATCTAAATAGATCATTAAAGCATTACAACCAATAAACGAAAAAGAAGTACAGCATATTTGATGAGCAATTTTACTAATTACAGTAAACATGCATTAAACGGTGCCTCTGAGCAAAGTTGGAAAGCCACATTGCAGCACTGTAAAGTTGCCTAAATAAGTTTCTATTACAAATATGGCATATGAGAAATAAGCGGAAAAGCATTTATATAAAACATGAGCATACCCAAGCCATTTTCTATTACTCATCATTAGCTTATTTTGCTCCGCTGAGTAAAATGAAATTTCTGAAAAAAGGTTTGACAAACAGGAAAAGAGATGCCCAAGAGCTGCTATTATTTGCTGACACAGACATAGCAAGCTAGCTATTCACTTCACATTATGTACATGTATAAAAGGGAGCTCCACTTAAAAGGGTGTCCATGTGTGACTTGACAAATAAAAAACACACTCCCAAATTTTCAGTCCTCTCCACCCAGTTTGTTTTCTCGGAGGAAAGCACTGCGATGCAAGTTTGTCCGACTGCTGCTGTTAGTTTTTGGGCAACACCACCAGACACTGCATGTGTTTATGGATTACAGTTCAGGCTGCCTGAGTGATGAAGTCACGCAGGTACGTATACAGAGTGGGGTTCAGTGTTGAAACAGACAAAAGAAACACCCACTTGATTCCTGTGGATGTGACATCCTAACTAAGCTCCACAATACAGGTTGCAGAGGCAACTCTCAACAGGTAATAATGTCGGTGTTTACCTCTCAAGACAGGGCAAGTCAACAACAGCAAGACACTGTGTCCATGGCGATTAGGGAGTATGCTGATGCAGCTATTGAATCTGGTAGGAACACTGGCCATAAGTCTCCTGCTGGAGTTCAGTGTCCAATGTGTGCATTGACCTACTTAGACTGTGTGCTATGGTAACCATTTGCATGGTACATCTTTGCAGCATCATATCACTTTTTAACCCTTAACCCATGACTATATCCATGCGCAGAAATCTCTACTCACAGGTGGGAGTTTCATTTCACATTCTCCATTGGTTTTCTCCTCAGGGCACAACTGTATCTGCCTTTGTCTTTCAAAACTGGTTCCCTTTCTTTAGGGTCTCCAGAGCACAAGACCACTTAAACAAGTTCATTTTAACACCATCCATTTTTGTCAGTCCTTGTACACTTTCTCTCCCCCCTGATAAAAGGATCACTACACTCAAGCCGTGCCTGCTGGAGAAAGTTTTTTAAGTACTGCCATGAGCCTTGTCCTCTGTATTTCCATTCCACTGGCAGCCAGCATAGCGGTGTCCTTGGGGACATATTTTGGATCGATGGGTACATGACAACAGACCAACAACTGACCCAATAAACACCACTAGGAAGCCTGGGGAAGCAGGTCCCCATGAGTGAATGGATGCGAGCGAGCGATAAAGTGATAGATTGGTCTAAGATCCTTTATCTGCTTTTAACTTATCAGTGAAACTGAGACTACAAAAACTGCACTGCCTCTTGAGTTTTCATTTAGCTGTGACCATATGTAGTCATCTGTCTGCAAGACACGAAAGGAATCGGAAACTTTTACGCCTATGAAGAATGACTGAGCTAGTGGTGGATGACACTCCCTCCCCGCCTGTTACTGGGAGCTCTGAGTGTGAGTGTGTGTTTGTGTGTCCATTTACTGCAGGCAACACCGGACAGGACAGTATGTGGAGCGAAGCAGGGAGACAGCTGGTGGAATGGGATGCAAGTGTAGCTGGCGGGTATAAAGTTTCCTTCCAAAGGCATACCCAAGACCACCCTGTTTCCTCTCATACTGGCGGTGTGCACTCTGCAGGGCTTTACAAAATGAGCAACACAACAACACACAACAAGAGTGAAAACAACACACACAAAAAAAATGCCACGTGCACAACGCAGAAATCAACACAACACAAATACACACACCCGTCTTGGGCGTGAACGCGTTACAACTCCAGTGTACTAGGCAACACCGCAGCTAGCGCTAGCCGATGGAAAGCTAACGTTTAGCTGCTGCTAGCTACATCTCACAAATCCATCTTAAATGTTAGCTAACGGCCAACTATGAAGCAGAAAAAAACGGTTTTCAAAACCACACGCTCATGTATTTATTCGCTCAAAAAATTAGTCTTCTCGGGTGAAAAGCTGAGATTTGTTGCTAAACGTTAGCAATGCCGTGAAACAATCAAAGCCTGGTGTATTTACGACCGTGGGGCAGAGTGAATGGTTAAATGCCGGTGGAGTAGTACGGTGCGAGCTAGAGAATGATAGCACGTTTAAATGGCATTTTCCAGACTAGCTGGCCCACCGTACCCATCTGGCTAAATTGTTTGAGTAGCAGCAACATTTAGCTGAAATGCTCAGTGAAGCAGCTCTGTCTAGTCAACGCGAGGCTCAGAAAAGCCATTTGCTGGTGCGAATAACACGGGCTAATGCCAGCTAGCTGAAACTGTGACGCTTTATTTTAACTGGAGAAAAGAACAATCCATGAGGCCCAATTAAACCACCATTTACACTGAACACATTCATCCAGCGCTACCCGGAGCCCCGTTTAGCCTCATGTAGAGGTCCACGGACACCACATTTGATCCATCCTCTTCCCGTGGTGAGGAATACCGTTAACCAGTATCCCGAGGTGGAGCAGTGAGCTCCAGTCTAGCCGGGCAGGACTTACCTTGCTTGCTCTCTATTTTTCTCGACATTTTCGTAGCCAGCAGCTGTGATCCCACTCGCAGTTCAACAAAACCGTAGCTACAGACGAGCCTCGCCGAGCGTCTCCCTCCGATTATTCCCTCATTTTTGATATACTGTTGTGTCCATGAGATGATTCCGCCGGCGTTAATGTCGTATATTCACAGGCCACACACATTGGTACGGTCAAAAACTGTCTCAGTCCGTGTCTGTCCGGGTAATTTTCACTGGATACACACACACACACACCACTCTCACGTTAATGCCTTGAACCTAGACTCGGGCAGAGCGCCCTCATCCAGTGTCACAGCGCCGCCTTGCGTCAGGAATTAGTCACGTCAATCTGTCAACAAGAGGATGGGCGTGTTTCAATTTCAATTCAAAGAGTTGTCACTAACCAGGCTGCTGGCGTGTACTCCTGTTTATTTGCAAGTGCGGCGCATATTGCGGGCACCAGGAATGATTCACACAGATTTTGCAAGTGCTGCACATGGAGCCAGTAAATTAAATCCTCCCTGTCTGGCATGCACACAATGACACCATGGAAATTCATCAGTCATCAAAGCTCACAGAGGAATGTGTAGTTTACACAATCACCTGCTAAAAATATTTAAATCTGTCTCTATAAGATACACATTCAGATAAAAACAACAACAGCAACAACTATAGGACAGTCTAAATTAGTGTTACATGACATAAATAGTGGAAGTATTTAGATCTTTTATTTAGGTAAAATACTACATACACATAGTAGGTTATTTTTTTAGTATGCATAATATTGGAGGGTCTTATCTTTAATATTAATATTAGTTGAGTAAATTTTCTACAACATATATTATTGTAGGGTCCTAACCTTAATATCTAAATTAGTCAAGTAAATTTGTATTTTAAATGGCACTGTAAATTTACTCAAATATAATTATAATTGTATTGGCTTACCTTTAATATTTAATTTATTTAATTAATTTTATACAACATTGTGAGGTCTTAACTATAATATTTAATGTAGTGGGTTAAATTTAGTTTTATGCAATATTGCTGTGGTTTTAACTAATACTTAATTTAATCAGATAAAGTTCCATTATATACAGTATTAGTCAACCATAATATTTAAATATGTCTAGTAAATGTACATACTAAATAATGCTGTCAGGTTCTGATGTCATTAGAGCTTCTTTGATAAATTTGTGGCACCAATCTTATTTCTCTGTTGGAAAGGTTGTCATTTTAAATGTGTTGCATAAATGTGTTTTGTAAAAAAATACTCTGTTACAAGTAAAAGTCCCGCATTCAAAATCTTCTTAAGTAAAAGTAGGAAGCTTAACCATTTAGGTAAAGTACCTAAAATAAAAATACTAAATTGTCCAGCATGGACCATTTGAGAGACAAACTGATGTATAAAGTACATTATTTGCATCCAGGGTTTAGTAGTAGCAAAAGTAGCATAACATAGAAATATTTGAGTAAAGTATTAGTCCATCAAAACTGTACTTCAACACAGTTCTTAGTAATTGTACTTAGCTGCATTCAACCACTGCATGGCCTAGTTAAAGGCTGTCAGTGATCATTTTCAACCTCATCAACAATCTCAGCAGCACAAGGCTAAAGCCGACTTCAAAAAGCAAAATCAGCAGTTCAGAAACTTACTGTACCACCATCACTGGTCAAAGAGACGAAAAACTTTAATACAAGTAAAATATCCTGTTAAATGTGACAGAAACAGTTCAAAGAAGTGTTCGATTATTTTGCAGCAGTTACAAAACCGAATTTGTGATCAATATAATCAATTGCACTCTCTATTTACATAAGGAGGCTAAACCATGCCAGTTATAGTACATACATTAATCCAATGAAACACCTCCTCATCCAGATTTCTCCACTGTTGTAGAAATCTCACTGACTCAGTTTTACCTGAGTTTAAAGCTTTAGTCACTAACATTTGCTTTGGTTGATGTGCTTGTTGATATTTGTGTTGTTCATGTGTTTTTGGACTATGACACTGAAATTAACCTGTCATTTCCAATGTTGAAAGGCACATCTTGATCTAAATGAGAATACACAACCACATAAAGGTGTAATTCAAACACACTGGAGCACAACATTAGGTCAAAACTCACTGCATGAACAATAGCCAGACTCATTAATTATAGTTATTTGCTTGGTGAAATGGGGCTGTTTTATCCCAGCGCTTTCATTTTTCTAATTTTAGCAGAGTTGTTCTGTATTCCAGGCCAGGTGATCTACCTCTACTATGTGTGTCTGTGTGTGTGTGTGTGTGTGTGTGTGTTTTATATCATCACATATGAAGTCATCCAGTCTAACCGTTGCATTTAAAAGCAGAACCACACGCATATTCTTGCATTTGTTTCTTCAGTACATCTCCAATCTAATGACAAGAAAACATTTTATTTATGACAGTGACACAAAAAATGTGATTTAAAAAGTTATTTTTAAAATTTTTAAAATGAAAATATAACCATATCTGAAAATACAGTGCTTCATTTTTAAGTTTAGTAACAGCAAAGTTGTTCAACCCACTTACACCTTAAATGGAAGCACAGAGCCCCCTGTTGGGCAAACTGAGACCCTGGTTGGATTAATATAATGCATCTTTTTTTTTCAGTTTTCAGCTTCTCCTATATAGCATATACCACCACTTGCTTGCATGACAGGGAAATTAAAGTACTGAAGAAGAAGAAAGAGGAGGGATGACTTCCGATTTAACCCTGATTTCAGTAAACTGCTGACTATGGCTTTTGGCTACTTAGTAGTGCACATTATCCCGGCCATTAAAGAGCAACCATCTAGATTATGTGTCTGGCATATCAAGACCAAGCAAGCAAGCCCTGTCATCTTTTCATGAATAATTGATCTGACTGACAGAATGATCTACATTCTCTGAGTGATCTGGGTCAGCTTGTATGCTTGCAATGCACTCATGAAAGCAGAGGCATGTATTAAAACACCGAGATAAGGAGTTCATTATACATCGTTGGATGCTTCTTTCAAGCTCCATGCAGCTTACCTCATCATCAACTATATTTAATCAGTTACCAAACTGAGGCCTTGAGTGTCAAGGATTCATATTTACTCTGGCTGTCATTATGCTTGCTCCCTTGTGCTCTTGCTTGCACAGCAGAAACCACACCCATATAACAAGTGCAAAGTGCTTTCTGTGTGTGTGTGTGTGTGTGTGTGTGCTAGCAAGAGGTGTGTGGGCGTGTGTGGCGAGGCGAAGGAGTGGAATACCTTCCCCGAGGCTATGATAAAGTCACAGGAGGAAGACAATGAACTGCCAAGCGAAGGCAGACTTGTCAGGGCAGGATAGGCCTCACAGCACAACCGGAGTAGGTCTGTTTCAGAGTGTCTCGGCGTTTCTTGACAGGCTACATTCAGTCTGTCAGTGGCGTAATTTGAATCAGACAAGCAGTCGTCTAATCTAACAGCCATTTATTCAGTTTGGCTTCCAAATCTTGGCTTCACAAGGCAGCGTGAACCTTTCTGTCACGAGCGACAACTGATTGCTGGCTCTACTAATGAGGTGGGATGGGAAATGTACACAGTAGTGATTAGAAGATTTGTACTAGTGGATGTCTGCCACACGTGACTGCTTCCAGTTAGGCATTCGTTATTTTTTTCATGTCACTTTTAATTTTGTCATTACAAGCCACATAAATATCCTGGCCATGCAGTGTAGCCCTTTGCTGCTATCTATTGGCTACATAGCACAGTGCAAAACCAACTCTGTCGTTCTGCTTTGTGCCACAGAGTGGTGCTCATGAACTGTTGATCATTTTTGCATCACGGAGCTCAGCCTTATGCACTCTGTAGTGGTTTATTTGTAGCAATGTATGGACAGGAAACAGGATGAAATGTCATCTGAGAGGGATAATCCTAATGTAACATAATCTGGCACTGCAATGACAAAATTAATGTTTTCTTGATGCGACTCACTCTTAAAGTTGAGCAGGAATTTAGATGAGATTATGACAAGGCCTGTAAGAACAGTCAATTCAAGCACATGAACTAGGCCCTGTATGGGTAATAAGTTGTCATCCACTTTGTAAAAACTTCACACTGCTGCTCAAGTGATAAGTAATCTCCTTAATGCAAACAGATTATTGAAATAGCCAGAATTCATCAATCACCTTGCTCATATATTCAGGATCGAAATGTATAATGAATGTGGGAAGGTTCATACTGGTTCACACTGGGAAGTTTCACACTGGGCTTAGAGTCTAATCAGGTCTGCTGTGGGCTGGATATGGTTCATGGTAGACAGGGCAAAGAAAGGAGAAGCAAGACAGTTTTGTTTGCTGAGAGTTGTCAGTGGGAGCTGGGAGAAGAACGGTGTTTGATCTCTGCGGTGGTGGGCGTGTGATGCAGAGCTCAAACACAGTTTAAGGCTCTGTTAACCTTGGCCAGCGGTCAGGCCCCTCCGTCTGTCTCACATCTGAGAGTTGGAGAAAAGAGGGAGGGGATCAGCAAGGCTTAAACGACTGAATACATTTAACTGAGAAGGACAAAAAAAAAAAAACCTTTACAACAATCGGGGGCCTCTGCCTTTGGCCCCTTTGTTAACATACAGTAGAGTGATTTTTCAAGAGAGCTTTTCATGGTGGAATTAAGATGGACGGCGAGAGGTATCGGTGTAGGGGTTAGACACAAGTAGGTGGAGACTGAAGATGGAGAGGCGTTGGACGAAGAGGACAAGATGTCTAGGTCATAACCTACTCAATACTGCATGAGAATAGAGCACTCAGTCACTGCCACAGACAAACACTGAAACACATGTTGGCAAGGTTGGAAAAATCAGATCGGAGGGGTCATTGACAGGTACAGTGGAAAAACAAACAGTCCTGCACGCACTTGACAGTAAATAGTTAAAAGTACACATGAAGACAAAGCATTTCCCATAAGGTCAATGGTATATATACAGCAGGCTTATATATAAAAAAGGGTACACACATCTTAGAACTGTGAGTACACATTTGTGGATTCATACACACTCTAACACATAGGAATTATTTATGTGCTGAGACAGCCATTGTTGCGCTGCTCTTTAGAGCACTACAGGGCGGCGGCTGTGGCTTTTGGAGAGCACAGCTGCTTGCCTTTCAAGATCGCTTCGTCCTATCAACATGACAGTGAAGGTCTCACTCTCTAAACTCGCTCTCCTCCTCTCTGTTTTCCGTGGCACTTTTAAATGGCGATGCTCGACCTGTCTTCGAGGTGGGGCCCTCCGTCCCCCCTGCGCCAATCCTTCCAGTGCTGCCGAATGACATTTAACTCCAAGGCTAGGGTAAAGAGGGCGAAAGAGCATGAAATGAGACTGGCCGCAGGGGTGCACAGTGAGACTTGACCACTCCCTATCTCGCGCCTCCACTAGCCGCTGGAGTCCCTGGTGACTGCAGGCGTCCTCAGCTTGAGAGTTGAGCTCACAGCATTGGATATAAAAGCACAAAGAGCGCGGCAGTGTGTAGACCAACCCTGTGATGTAGTGACAAAGAGAACAATTGCGGTTCTTTAGATGATCATCTTAACAGTAAGCCTCGGCTTCCTTTGCACCTCCCTCTTTTCACTTTAGAGGGATAAATGTCAGTGTTCATCCTTCCTTTATTTTGCTCATCAGGTCAGAGGCATTTCATGGGCGTTTGAGGATATTGCTTCATTGACACTAAACTTTTTTTTTTTTTGCTAGCCTACGCATGTCTTGTCTAATATCACTCTTGTGTTTACCCTTCTTGAGATACTACCCTCTGCACACCTCATGTTTAGAGTTTTTATGAGTTTAATCACACTCCCAGTTTTTGTGTTTCATATCCCACTCAGAAAAATCTGCCCTCTGTGTGACTGCCTCTTCGCACAAGTCATCACACTACTTCACTGTGTAATACTGGTCAACTGGCAGGTGTTATCAGTGGATATTGCAGTTGACAAGGATGCGTCACCGTCTATTCACACTGGTTCAGCCCAGTTTTGACAGGAGCAGTGATTATGAACTAGGTGGGGAGTGAGACAGTCTGGTCTGTGGGTGTCACACTTCATTTAATGCCAGCTCCTGGGTGAGGGGAGGTTACTGTACGTCTGGCCTGAAAAGTCCGGCAACATGGCTCAGCTGCATAGCCATCCAAGTTACAATCCACACAAGGGCCATTTAACAGGATCAGTGATCAAGGCTGTGAGTAATTGAATTAAGATTGCGTGGCCTGAAGCTAAAGCTGCCTAACAGATACTTGGATGGCATAAGATCAGGAAGTTCGTGGGCAGGGTAAAATATTATTTCTCATGACTAATGATTACATATTTAAATAATTAATTAAAGTTTCTCTCTGGTCACCGATTTAACCTCTGAAAAGTCAAGTTTGTGTTTCAACATTTTATATGAAGTTTTTTTTCATTAAAATAATCCCTGCAATGCCTTTAAAGTGCTCTCATGTAACTCCATACTGTTGCTTCCTTTAGAACTTGCAGATCTACAAAGTCCCTTGCTCTATCTCACCCAGCCCTTCCTACAGGCTGCACCTGGAGCACACCAGCTCACCTTCTCAAACACCGTAAAACTGCTCGACTCCACAGTGCACAATGGCAAGTTGCAACATTGGAGTATTTCGATCATAGATGTTGGAACCAGAGACTGATTCTAAAGAATAACGAAACAGAAAGCCATGTGCTGCAAGATGACAGGACTGAGTCCTTAAATTTGTCACATATGAAACTCCAGAAATCTGAATCCATGTTTTTGACTGTGTCATTGGTACACTGCAGTTTTAAGGTGAAAATGTGTAGACTGCTTATTTCCCTCATTATTGCTTATCCAGCATATAAAAATCACCATATGGACATGTTAACACTGTTAAAAATTATCAAGCAAAGAACAGACAAAAAGAAATGTAAAAAATTGTAAGCTTGTGGGATTTGTATAATATAGTATGAAATTGTGCATTTTTTTGCTTTTTAATGTTTAATGAAGGATATTTACAAGAGTAAAAACAATGCAATTACATATATCACATTGTATTATATTATATTATATTATATTATATTATATTATATTATATTATATTATATTATATTATATTATATTATATCACATTGTATTATATTATATTATATTATATTATATTATATTATATTATATTATATTATATTATATTATATTATATTATATTATAAAGACAGACAGGCATAGATAGATAGATAGATAGATAGATAGATAGATAGATAGATAGATAGATAGATAGATAGATAGATAGATAGATAGATAGATAGATAGATAGATAGATAGATAGATAGATAGATAGATAGATAGATAGATAGATAGATAGATCGATCGATCACAGGTCAAAGCTAAAAAAAAATCAATTCTAGATGGTAGTGAGACAGCTCCATGTGTATTAAATAAGAATTGCATGTTGTAATGTTGGAAGAACAGTTTGCTTTCTGTTTGTTAAATGTCCAAAACTTAAACTGGCAGTAGTATTTGACTGATGTTGCTGGTGTCCTTCTTGTATTAGTGTTAGAGAAAAACAATAAAGTTAGTATGAAGTGTAAAATGGGACACAGTTTAAGTCAGGCCTAATTGCTGGCTCTGCCTCAAAAAATACATTGTGACAGGTCATTATTAATGTAGAAGTGTCCTACTTATAAACATGCAAACACACACACGGATGCATGCATCTTTTACTTGCAGCAAAAAGTCAAAAGGAATCTTAACATTTTACTCAGTTATTTAGAAGCACACTTTTCTCATGGGAAAAAGGACTTCAGTCCTTCCTCACATAATAATTTCTAGGCTAATATTGGGGAAAGGGTGGATCCCACTCCAGCAAATACTCTGCAGAAGGCAGGGAAAGCCCTGGACATGTTGCCAGTCTATCATTGAGCTAACACAGATTGACAGATAAACACACACACTCCCATTCATTCCTGTGGGAAATTTAGAATCTCTAATCCACCTGATTGTATGTCTGTGGGCTGTGAGAAGAAGCCAGGGTATCTAGAAGAAGCCCATATGAACAGAGGGAGAACAAACACAGAATGCACCAGTGGCTGAAGATCAAACCTGAGACCTTGTAGCTGTGAGGTCAGAGTGTCACCTCAGCCACTGATTTCGAGTAGTTAAATCACCAGTTCAACCTTGTCAATGTCAGTTTTAATATATCATTTATCTGCCCATGTCTGTTCATGTCACCCATTAATGATGGTAACATAAGGTGTATTCTTCATTAGAAACAACACTGTACAAAAGGAAAAACCTAATTACTCTCACATAAAAGTGTTTATTCTGTTTATTGTAATTTTTCACTTCCACTCGATACCAGAACATTATGTTAGTCTGCTCTGCACTTTATGGCCTCAAACATGGCCTCAAATACTCAGTACATGGGATATTCAGGGTCTTCCCTCATGAAAGAATCAGTGCAGCTCTGAAGGCTAATGAGCGGACCTTTACTGAAGTGGGGTCTCCCTTCTATATTTCCCTGGGGAACTGATTCAGTCAGTGCTGAGGGGCCAGTAGTCTGTTCAATGGACAAACCCCTTCACAGTAAAATTGCAAGTGTCTCTCTTTCACCCTGTTGCTGAAATATTACTATGCTTTAGTGATTTAACACTACCTAATTTTGTCTACTACTATGAAATGTTTAAGATGATGTGACAATTATATACATAATATAGAGGAAAGGTTTTGTGTTTTTTGATTTGGGGTAAATTCTATTAGTGTGTTATTATTATGGTGGTGAAATGCATAGCTCTTGGTATTTGTTGAAAACCAATGAAATTTTATGTAAAAGAAAAAAGAAATATTTAATGTATTAGAGGCCTGGACACTATATATTCTGTGGAAATAAACACATACTTTAGTGAGCTTTTAATAGTCTTTCAACTGTATTCAACACTTTATTGTTTGGGTTCCCTCTCACAACTTTCATCAGTTTCATTTCCAACTATAACAGGAAGCTGCTGTCAGAGAAAAAAATCCCTGACAAGCCTGTTGTACATGACCTGCCCAGCACCAAAGAGCAGATGGATAAAAATCAATTGCTAGTAAATGAACATAGTGGAGCATTTAGCAGCAAAAAAGCTGGATGTTTTACACAAGAGTTAATGGAGGCCAGTGCTATAATGGGAGTAAACATGTTGGGTGGACAGAGACATGACTCCCTGTGAATGCTAATGTTGCTCTGTGTCTGCTGGTTTAGTAACATGCTAGCTATGCCAGCTTCAAAAAGTGATGTGACTGTATCAGATTAGCGCATAGAGTGTATAGAAGAGATGACAAAAGGACCATATTTCTCACTTGATTTTTTTTATCTCAGTAAACATCTTCATAATGAGTTAATGGTCTCAAGCACTAGTTTCACATCTCTTTTAATATATCATGATGTTCATTTAGTAAATTATGGTCTCATTGAGAGATAAAGAGATGACAAAGCAGGGTATGCCACCTTATGATTGGAAGGTTGCTATCATATTGGCATGTGTAGTGTCCTCAAATTTTGAGTCAGATCCATCCTTTGCTCATTATGTCTACTTTCAAAACAACAATTTGGCAACAGCAAAATGCCAAACTCGAGGCCTCCACAAATCAATGGATGATGTCACGGTAGCTATGTCCATCTATTATCTACAGTCCATGGCTTTGCGTTTACAGCTTTCTCAGCAGCCACCAAGCAGTCAAAGAAAATCTGTTAATACTGTTTAAAAATGTGTTCAAGTTTCGCACAGTGTTAAGACAGTTGTATTTTGTTCATTCAAATTTCATGGATAAACCCCTGAAGATAAAAACGTCTTTTAATGGGATCCTTAGAAGAATGCGATTTACACACCGCTTCCCCAAACACCCATCCAGACACATTCCTGTACACACACACACACAAACATACGGTACAGTAATCCTGTGAAATAAGAATGTGTGTTGCATTGCAAAAGGAGGACATGGACACAGGGACAAAAAGAAAGAACACCCTCCTCATTATCTCTCCCACAGTCAGTCAGCAAACACTAAACACCGAGGCAAAGAGGAAAAAGGCAACTATAACAGACAAGAAAGAGAGAAGCAGCAGTTCTGGCAGAGCTGTGTTGACAACTTTCCAAGAGCTGATTTAGCGAAGGAAGGTACATCTGTTGAGCTCCAGCGACAGCCATTGGTAGCTGTGTCGCGCTGCAATCAACTTTTTGTGTAGACGGAGTAACCTAGTTTGCTCTGCACACCGCAAAGATAGCAACCTGGAACCCTGGAGCCAATCACCTCCTCAGCTCAGGCACTGTGATTCATATTAGTGTCTGTTTAATTGGCAAAAAAAAAAAAAAACTGCAATGAAATTTTTCACTCTCCTGCAGCCTGATGCACACACAAAATCTGAGACACACAGTCACTGCTTTTTTCGCCTCCCCTCTCTCACCCACTCAGTCTCCATCTCTGTGAAGTACACAGTAAACAGTTAGAGTGTTGCTTTTACAAAAAGCCAGGTACAACATGAAGGTAGAAAAGACTGAGACAGGCCTTCAAAGGGAGAAATGTTTGGACAGCTTGTGAGAGCAAAAACGCTTGCTCCTGTACTGTTCTGGTATTTTTTATGCCACAAATGAGGGGACATGTGCAAGTCAAAAGGCTGCATATATATATGTTGAGTGTAGGTGTGTCATGTATAATGCACAACATGTGTAGAGAGGCCACTACAGTGTGATGCTGCCTGTCACACACCTTCCCTCATGGCTCATCCATCATGCACTACCTCCCTTTAGACTCCCGCTGTGTGCATTTTTTCACACTTCTGCTCTTGTCCCATGTGCTACGGACACTAAGCCTAAGGAATAAAAAGAGGATTAAAGAATATAAATACTGCATGTTGCTCTGTTCCTGAGTCTGTGCATTGAGGAAGAAGAGAGTGGCATGAATTGAATGGCACAGCTCACTTGTCTTCACAGTGTTATTTGACTTGGATGTCATAGTTAAACAACTATAAAAGCAGTCGGACAGATGGTCGTCCTGCTCATCACCTGCTCTGGGCGGCCTGAGGTCATTCATTGACGTGGGTGAATGAATGTGTGTTTAAGCCCTTGTGTGTTTGCAGGTGTGTTTGTCTGTGGATGAAAAAGCAGGAAAAAGGTTGAGACAGGAAGCGTCTTGTTAGTTTGGCCCCCGTCATCCTCAGCTGATTATGTTACCCACTTGGCATTTGGTCTCACAAAGCTGCTGTGGGTGAAAAGCAAATGGCAAACACAGCCACAGAGCACGAATTAAAGGGAAATGCAACTTCTTTTACACATTAAATTGAGTTTACTGGTTATTAGCCTGTGAAAACAGTTGTGTTATGCCTTTTGCAGCTCTGCAGGAGTTTTTGTCAGGTCAGAGAAAATAACCGTGAAAGCTTTATGTTATTAGGGAGAGTTTTGGAAAGACCTGTGTTGCAAACTGGGGGCGCTGAGTTTCAAAGACATTTGTGGGCAGGGAAGGTGTAATGAAAGGACCATTAAGATGTATTATGGTAAGTGTATGTGGGTCCAGTGTTTTTGAAGCTTGACTCTTAGTGGAGGCTAAAAATCAGGATATCTTGGCCCCTGCTGTTTCAGTTTTGCTCATTAAATCTGTCTGCAAGTTTATCAACTTTGTAAAAGCACAAAATTGTTGTCTAAATATGAAGCATTCTTTGAATACAGTCTGGTGATGTACAACAACACTGCACCTTGATTTTCATAATCTCTATATATAGTGATATTTTACTAGACATGCTGACCTTCTCTGGCTTTGATATTTCCTTTAGGATGAATAAAATTCCATTTTAACATAATATTTCTGGTATTCCATGCATATCCCACGTGTAGCACTGTACTTTATTTTGGGGACAGGCTGGATACACTGCAAGAATGCATTTATATACCAAAATAAACGTTTTTGTGACACATAAAGGCAAAAACACATAATAGACACTAGAGTGTTCTTGCACTGGTCAATTGCACTGGAGAATTTGGGCTATTTTGCCTTTATAACATGTCTTTTGTCATGTGAGAGGAAAGAAAATGTCAATGATACACATGCAGTTTTATTTTACTATACTTTGTCTATTGAACATGTATGCAAATTAGGACATATATAACGACACCTAATATGTATCCGTAAACATAAATTTTGAGAAAACATGTTATAATAACTGTCATCTTGTAAGTAATGAATTGAGGAAGTCACAGTGGCAAAATATGTTTTTTATCCCATAAGTTTTAGTTTTCAATAAAAATGTATGAAACTTTAATATGGATATCTTAAAAGGCGTTGTTCCAGAATGAGCTTTTTCTCATTTTCTGAGCCTGAAATTTCCCCTTCAGTGGCACTTACAAACACAAAACTTTCCAGTTTTATTCCCATCTATATTCTGAAGGTTTCTACAGAGGGTCTTTGTTCAAATATCATTCATAGCCTTATTTATATAATATTTTATTACAAAAAGCTTGGCGAAAGTCTATGTTTGTTGCTGGCTCTTGACAAGTATTTTGATTTATAGAGTGATAAAAACAGATCCAAAATCCCCTATATTAAAACCTCTAATGTTTCAGCAAAATGAAACAAGAATTTTAAAGCCAACTTTATCCAATGCTCATATTTCTATCTTGTAAGTTAATGCAAATTAGTGCACACTGAGTATTCATTAATAATATCCCATTTGCATCTTTAAACACAATAATTCAGAAAACTTGTAATACAAAAAAAGATTGTCTTGATGGAAGACAATAACGTAAGTAAATTTCGTGGTCATATATATTAGTTAGAGCATGTTACTCTACCTTTAAGTGTCTCATTGCAGTTTCTTTTTAAAGGTAATTTTTGTTGACTCAGTAGAGATACAGGCAAAAACAAGAGAGGGAGCGAATGAGATACAAATCAAAGGTCACCAAACTGATTTAAACTGGGTACATTAATAACACAGTATACAGAGGGCATCCAAACCACTAGCTTTCTGTCAATCTGTCTTTCTCTTTTAAAAAATATAAATCATGTAGTTTTAATGTCACAAATGTTGCATACTATACTTCTACAATGTAATGGGATGGATATTAATTGAATGAACCACTGACCATGGAGAAATTCATACATACAGCTTAGCAAAATCAACAAAATAAATAAGGGACAAACAAACCAAATACAAATATTCAACAGCTCATAAATTCAGGAATGAGATTCATTCTGTTCTCTCATAACAAACAATCCCTTAGATTGTTTGTGGAAGTAACTTATTAAGACCCAGTTACAAAACGCCCTGTTATGGCTACAAAAATTATGACAGAAGCAAAGAAGAAAGTGAAGTGACTTAGTTGTAAAGCTATAAAGCCCATATGTGGAGGAGGCTGGGGTGGATGGAGGTACAGAGGACAGATATTTCTGTGTAAATCAACAGTTACCATTACTATAACCTTAGTGGTGTTTTGTTTCTTGAAACAGTTGGGGCTGAACATTTAATAGATTTTGAATCAAAATCCCACTTTGAAACAATGCAATTAACACACGGTAAAGGCTGCAATTTTGGATATATGTTAGTTGTTGCAGCAACCATTTGAACCAGGGTTTAAACATGCCAAAAATATACTGCAATTCAAACTGCATTTAGATAATAAGTGGAATAAAATTATAATATTTTCCTAAAATCACTCACTCCTAGTAACAATGACAGGAAAGACCTTCTATTTTACCCTAAACCCTGATCTCTTTGTAAACCTTAGCAAGTTGTTTGTGTGCCTAAGCCTAACCAAACAGATGTGAAAAATATTGTTGCTAATCCAAGACATGCTCCAAAGGGTTGTATTCAAAAGGGGAAGGACAAACAACATTTGTGGACATTCATATGGGAGGACTTATAGGTCATTTCAGCATCTTCTATATCTTAACTCTGACATGTTTCTTTGTATATCACACGAAACAGTGTGGGTGCCTTTTCAACTATACAGTATTTTTCCATTTAGCACAGCCTCTACATTCCATTCTAATGTGGACAAGGTTAAAGCTGTTTGTTCCTTGAACTTGTGAATAAGAGTTTCATGTACAGGCCAGATTTTTGTTGGATGCAAGCATTCAGCTTGGAGAACTGCTAGTGCAAGGCTGCTGATAGATGTCACCAAAATGGCATGATTACAGAGGAAAGTTGTGGTGCGATTTGGATGCAGATCACCTCCAGTGAGAGCCAAAATAGCCATATGAGTGATAAATAGATGGAAATAGCCCACAGTGTCCAGTTCACAGGCCGGCTGCCCTACTCTTTGATCTCTGGTCCTAATGAGTTTTCAGAACAGAGCCAGAGATGAGAAGACAAGCTTTTTCAAAAAGACCCTTGATTCCAGGGGAGACCTGGGGTAAGAACTGCTATAAGCAGGCCTAAGATGTTGCTTCTACTAACATTAGTATTCCCTAAAGTATTCAAGGCTACATTAGTAAAACCTGCCCACCCAACTCTCCAGAGCAAGGTCACTTTCATCATTATGAGCTAAGTTACAGCCTACAAAAAGCTTATAGGGGTTGAAACCATACATTTGTTTATGATACAAAATGCCTTTTCTACTGTAAACAGATAGCTTAATAATGTCAATAATTCCCTTTGTAGAGATGGCAGCTTCCCGCCCACCCTTGGGTAGATCTAGTAGTTGGATTTGTTGGGAAGGATTAAGTACTAAACCACCGGTGGGCTGAGACATTGCCAGGGGAAAAATATTTGTTAAACTGCAAAGTGCTTGTGTACAGCATATTCAGTTAAAAGCAGAATCCCTCTGTGAGAATATGCAGCTGGATATGCAATCAAAAAGAATATTTAATGTCTTCCCCCTCGTTCAAATTCAGCATGCGGTGCACTCTGGAAAGCTCGTGCTCTCCTTTACTGGTGACAGGCATATATTAGCTCTCCACACATTAGCCTCATATCACTCACATACCATGTATACCTGCATCTCATTAGAAAGCACATACCAGAGCCTGCTGTGATGAAGCAGGTCTGGAATAAGCAGTAGATCTTATTACAATGCTTAAAGAATATCATTTGTCTAATCACAGGTAGGTTATTTATGGACGAATAAATGAATTAAAGTTGATTGAAGATCCCAGTTAAAGGAGAGGCAGGCTCCTTTTCATTGATGATGAAGATCTTTAGGGATTCAGCCATCTTTTTACGTGGGACTCATTGGAAGTGCTTAATGATACCCGAGCCCTCTGAAAGCCTACAGAAGCAGCAGGACATCAAAGAGTGGTTGACAGACAGACAGATTCTGAGTTGCATGTTAAGAGCCCATTCCTCTTTAAAATGAAAATAAAAGTGAAACACAGGTACACACACACACACACACACACACACACTTCAGCACACACATTACAGCGCCCTGCGAAAAGATCCCATCACTCTCCCTCATCTCTCCATGGTGAAATACTGTCTCCACCTGAAGACATACACGTTCCTACATCCATCTTTCTTCAAATCTTTTTATTTCATTTTTTATTTTTTTCCATACTCTTCAAACGGCTCGTGCTCAGGCATAGCCAGGCATGTTTTTGCATCATTAGAGCTAGTGGGTGTATTTGGAGACAGACTAATGACAGCTCGGCTTTCCGGCTCAAACGAGAGCCATCGCTCATTTACCCGAATAGATACGTAGATACATTGGGAAGGGGAAGGGGGGGTTGTAATGATGTAGCCTTATCAAATATTTCCTAGCATAAGCCAAATGACACGCCATCAGACTTGAGCCATTTAAATTACAGTCACGGATTTAGTATGTGACAACTGTTAGGCATGTTAATGTGTATTTTTCAGAACAGTAAATCAAATGGACATCACCATGTACATGCTGCTGTCTCACAGGATGAATGGTATGAATGATCAAGCGGAGCAATGAAATAAAATGAGGAGCATTGTAGGCTGTGATGTGATAAATTCACTGGCACTGGTGATTCACAATAGATGGCCTCAAAGAGACGCTGTCCTCCCTAGACTTGAGATTCTTGCATGGTCCTTTGCAATTTGTCTTTCTCTGCATTCATCTCCTCCTGAATCTGCCTCCCTATCTGCTTCTGTTCTTCATCCAAAGTATGATACAGTTTGCACGCCAACGCAAAGACACAAACACACTCCGTGAGAGCATCACCGTGGACCACTGCCAGGAATCCGAAATTCGTCCACTCCATTTGCCAACTAGTTCCGCGCAAAATTTGTTTTAACATCACAAATGCCATACATTGGAATGATGGAACAAGACTTTCGTAATACATTTATGGGAGATGGCAACGTAACCACGAAACGCAGTAGGTCAAGGACGTTGTTAAACCGAAGAGCTGCTGTATAAAACGAAAAAGAGAACAAACAAGAAAAATGAGACACAAAACAACAAAAAGAAGACACAAAATGAAAAAAGACAACAAACAAGACAAACGAAACATAAAACAAAAAAATGACATAAATGAGATATAGGGTAACAAACTCTTCGAAACTGTCACAAAGAAACGCAAAAATAAGACGCAGAAGAAAAATGAGCTAAGACAACACAAACAAAACACAAGATGTTGCAAACAAGACAAATGGCACACACGACAACAAAAAATATGATACAACACGACAAAAGAGACATAAAACAACACAAATGAGACACAAGATGATGCAAACAAATGAGACAGAAAACTACAGTTACAGTTGATGCTGGTTACAGTGGCAACATAGTATAAATATGGTAAATTGGTGAAATGTCTAGTCACAGTATTAAACTGTAAAGTATTATACAGTAATTAACCGTTTAGGTAAATTACAATAGTAACACTGTAAAAATACAGTAAAACACCAGCGACCACAGCTGCCAGTGTCTTACAGGAAAATTTGTGACAGTGGATTCTATCTTCCCCCTACAGTCGTTTGTTGCCCTACAGGTGATGTTCTACTTTGAAGGCCAGTCAAAGTGTCCAAATCATGTGTCCTTTGGTTAACTGTTTGGAAGGGGACACCTCAACCCAGCATTGACATTGTGCATAGTGCATTGACCTGGCCTGTTATTCAGTATTAACAACCAAACGCAGTGGCCCTGGTTTCCTGGGCTGGCTCCACTTGGAATCACAACATGTTGACAACACTTCATAAAGTCCCCCCAAAGCCTGCGTCTGCGGAAGCCCAGGGTGATACAGATTAGACCATAATATGGATTGATCCCTTCTCCCTCCCCCTCCCACCCCTCATCTTCACACATCCCCTCTGTGACTGAGTGTGTGTGTGAACGTCTGCACTGTGTGCTGCAGAATTTGTGTACAATTTGCGAGCGTAGCCCAGCTGCCCCGACATTCACCAAACACACGGCTTGTTTCTGTACCCTCCCCAACCTTCTTTTTAGCTCCCCCGCCCTCCCTATTTTTTTTTATTCTGGGTCTTTCTGTGAGATTAATTCCTCTCTTCCCATCTTTGGGCTGTCAACTCGGGGTATGAAGTCATTTTTTAAAGGCTGCTGTTCCCGAGGACGGGAGACTGATTGAGTTGTGGCCTTTTTCTGAGTGGGTAAAGAACAGGATTAATGCGTAACTCTTGAAACCAACATGTTGGGGAAAAAAAAAAAGAAAAACAGAAGCTGAGAAAATGTCCTATGGGAGCAGCTTAAATAATGAAGGCTTATAGACAAAAGAACTATATTAGTAATTCCTTATGATAGACACGTATTCATGGAAAAAGCAGTACAGGAAGAGAACTTTACAACCTTTGAAAATGAAGAAATGATCTTTAGCACACCGTGGCTTTATGAATATGTGCACAAAAACAACACCAAGCTTTCTGTGCTTTTGGCTACTTGCTAGAGCCAACTCCTCAACAGTGACTGTCCAGTCTTACAGCAGCCTGTCAAGCTTTGGTTTTAACTACATGCCAAAGTGACGTAGCTGTTTGGGGCTGTAGTAAGACAGATGCTCTCTAATTTAAAAGTTTGGAGCAAGGTGTGTTTTTTAACCTTTCCCAAATCGAAAAAGCAAACTGCTATGTTTGTCTGCTGTACAGGAACTTCAATCCTGAAGATGTCTATCTATTTAGCTTGCTCCTTAATAAATGTATGTTATGTTTGCCAAACACATTACTGAGTTCATCCTAAAACCTCCTTCTTTTGCTATATTGAGGAGAAAAATGCTGAAATGTCAAGCATTTTCAACCAATTAGGGCGGCTGTGGCCCAGGTGATACAACGGGTCGTCCAGTAATCGAAGGGTCGGCAGTTCGATTCCCGCTCTGTCCTAGTCATGTGCTGATGTGTTCTTGGGCAAGACACTTGACCCACCTGGCCTCCAGTGCTGCTACTCACACTGGTGTATGAATGCGTGTGAATGTTGGTGGTGGTCGGAGGGGCTGTAGGCTTCCATCAGTCTGCCCCAGGGCAGCTGTGGCCACAAATGTAGTTTACCACCATCAGAGTGAGAATGTGTGAGTGAATGAATAATGGATCCATTGTACACGCTTTGAGTGTCTAGAAAAGCACTATATAAATCTAATCCATTATTATTATTTATTGGAGCTAATGTTAGTTTCAATAGTTAGCTACAGTAAATAAGCAGTGTTTTGACTGTATTACAAACTTTGATGTGTAAAATAAAAGCTATGAGAATAAGCCAACGCTTACTGAGGAACCAACCGTGATGTGGCTGGCATTAGCATTGATCAATATTTCCATGGAAAATGACTGCTCAGAGAGAAAGAAGCCACAGAAAGTCCTTCCTGGTCAACCAGCGTGGTCAACCGGTTTGCTTCACATTGTCAATCATAGAGAGTCTTCTTCCTGAGTGGGGTTATACAGTCATGGTAGAATGAACCATCTTTGCAGTTTCATAAACCGAAAACTTGAAAGACACATTCTAAGGGGCATGTGAGACTTTCATTAATTTGCTTAAAAGGGGCAGGATATGTGACCTTTAAAACTCAACTGGTAAAAGTGAGAAGTCTTTTGTCTTTGGCTTGAAGTCAAGAACCCACAGTTTGAAGAATTTAAAGTAGTAAAACTTCCACCATTATCACAGTCAATGTGCTTCTGTACTTAATAAATGTACTTAATGTACTATGTGCAGTGTGAAAACAGAAAGCATTACAGGTGAACCGTAAGTAACCGGGGCCAGCTAAGTGCGAAATATAGTATGTTGTAGCTTGGCTGAAAGAAGAAATTATTTCATTACAAAGGGATCAGTTTTGTATCTAACTAAGAATGAAGCTCTACAGATTGAGCATTTCTGCATAGTTCTATGAAATCCGAATAAACTATTAAACACTATCTGGTGAATGCAAACTATGTCTTAGAGCTCCCTGCAAAGCAAAATATGATTTAGGACAAAACACAAACACTTTAAGAAGTATTTCTTTCTAATTTAAAGAAATACTTGTCACCTTCCTGCTAAAATATTCATCGTTGTTGACATCAACATCTTTTAGACTGTGTATCATCATTATTTTTTCTTATTTAACCAAAGAAGTAAAGCAGCAGCTCTGCTGATTCAGAAACATAACAACACTCTGGCTGCCCCACTGTCTGAAGGAAAGTAAATCTGCATTCACCAAGGACTTCCTGAGAACCAATGTTCTCAACAAAGGGAGTGAATCAGAGGTTGGGCCTGCACTTTCTCATGAACTCCTCCCCACAGTCTCTCGCCGCTCCCCTTCTCCATCGTTCCCGTGGCCACTCAGAGCTGAATAGCTGATTAAGCACACATTGATTAGCGCAGGCTCATTAGCATCCTGTTTGCGTTGACCCACCACCCTCCCACCCCCTACGCTACCATTTCCAAGCAACATACACACACACACACACACACACACACACACACACACACACACACACACACACACACACACACACACACACACACAGAGGCAGGCAGACTCTACCTCTTTCACTCCCCCTCGCTGCTCTGACTCAAATGGATTAACAAGCACAATATTTCTGCCAGGGACAGGAAATCACTGAACACTTGTCAGGAAGGCTGCGATCAATGGAATTCGCATCACTGACCCCCTTCTGACCGCATGCGCCCCCTAACCCAACCCCACCACCCGTGTCCCCGACCTTTCCGCTCTACCCACGGCACCTCTTCCCCACGAGTGAGCCGGTGCCAGCATCCCATCGCTGATTTTGCATTTGCATTTCTTTAACATATCCAATCAGGCAGATGTCGAACTCCACCATAACCTCCTCACACTGACGCAGATGCACGCACCGCCACTCGCACATGCTGTTGCACACGTACATCATGCCAAAAAAATGTTCTCTCTCTCTTTCTGCGAGGTTAAACTCTAGTCATTAGTGCATCTTTTCTCCTCCCATCTTCTCATCTTCTCATTCCCTGCAGAGTTTAAGGCATCAATGCCAGTCTAAGCTAAAGCACCATGGGGTGTCTCCAAGGTTAACTTAACATATAACAAGCAGTGTGTGTCCTTTTTAGTGTGTATGTGTGTATGAAGGATGATTATGGGTAGCAGTTTTTCGCATAATTGTATATTTTTGTAAACTCAATCTTAAAAAAAAAAAACAACAAAAAAACCCAGTTAGTGAAAAATGACTTATTCCCACAGGTATGCATTCACTGAATGATGTAAGATGAAAATATCTTGACTGGAACAGAATCAGTATATACCAAAATATGTGTGTTCGGGTAGCCGTCCAATTATGACACATTTGTTAAAATAAAGAACAGAGAAAATAAATGTGTTGCTGATTTCTCCATTGGCCATCTGTTGCTGGAAGATTCACACAGAGAGAGAAAAAGGGAGAGGAGGAGAGGGGGGCTGTTTTGACTATTGAGCTTAATGCAGTTTGTACCTGGTTTTGATTTGCAAATCTCAGCTGACTTCTGTCTGAATACACATTTCATTAGGGGTTTTGTTTGAATTAAGCCCTTACAAAATTCAACTATAAAGTATAATCTAAAATGGTGCTAGTCCTGAAGCATTTTGCAAACGAAAGAGAACATTAGAGACGTATCTTGTGATGTACAAATTATACAAATCAGCAATAAAGCAACACAAGATTTCTAACATCCTCGTTACAAAAGATGTCATATTTTTCCTATCAGCTGAAGAGGCTACGCTCTGCGCTGTGTAAGCTCTCGTCCTTTCATGGAGGTTTCTTTTCTGGCCGCTGTGAGCTTTCTGGAGTGTGACAAACAACCCAGCAGGCCTGGAGCCCACAGCTCAATAAGCATTCCAACAATGCCATATTACTGCATTAATATTTAAGGTCTAATGTTTCCCTAACTGGCATTCAGACAGCTGGCTAAGGGCCTCTCTCTGAAAGCATGTCAGGCCCAGCGCTCAGCGGAATGTCATACATGTTGTTATTGTGTTAAATGTTTTGTAAAAAAACTAAGGAAAAATGCTTGATTGCGAGGAATTTTTAATGACGTCCCAAGTATTTCCTTTGGTTTATCATGAATAAGGCATGCTGCTACGCAGTGTGACCTGCTTAAAGAAAAGCCATGTAACTTTCAAAAGTGGAAAGCTGAGCTCATACAGAACATAAGGTGGCATTTTTTTGCTCTGTGTGGTTTGTGCTGCTGCAGCTTTGCTTGGTCTGCTGTGATCAACAGCTTATGGAAGCTACTATGAGCAAATGATAGCAAAGTTTGGATGCAAAGAAAATATTCAGCTCCAAGACTTTGTGACTCTTTTGCTGTCACACTGTGTCTTAGCCTGTCATCCGGTGCTTTTTCCATCCACCTGCTTTTATGTGCCTTTTCAGACTCCTGGATGGAAGCAGACTTGGTGAATAAATTTTGATTTACATGGTACATGTGACTTAAAAGTCTTAGTAGCTTCACTGAGGAGATGAAAAGTAGTGGGAGGAAAAGACTGCAATTTTGCTAGCTTCTCAAATTATGACATGAAACAAACACAAACACCAGATTTCCATGGAATTTTTGGCATTCTTTATCACTATTTGAAGTGTATCTGGCTTTCTTTTAATTTCGATGGTTCAAAGGCACTGGACTGGAGAACTGGCACCATTAGTTGCTCATTTCAATGAATCAAATTGTAATATTTGCAATTGTGGTGGACTGAAAGGCACATTAATTAGCATTTTCTTTCATCAAATTTCTGGAATGTGGGTTAAAATTTGCGCTACCACTGGATGAAAATGAAGGCACAGATGAATGTTTTAATTATCTAAAGGAAAACAAGAAGTCAAGACACGCTTTCAAGGCCACTGTGATAGTTTAAGATAAAACTGAATGTACCATCATAAAGTAATTGCCACTAGTGGGTATGGTGGCTACTACTTAGCTGTCTAACTTTAACATCTCAGCTTCTTTATGTTGTCAAACAGAAAAGCGACAAGGAGAAGACAGGTGGAATAGATTTAAGCAAGAATAGAGGCAATAATACTCATCACTGTGAGCTGTATGCTGAGACTGGGTGGCCGTCCTTCTCTGGAAGGCCTGATAGACACTGGTGATCATTTATTTATGAGGCCCTTACTGGTTTTTTTTACCCCCTTACATTACTTCATTGCTATCTTTTCATACACACTCAAATGATACTCTGCAGGTGTCGGCTGTTTTTACTAAGCTTGGGAAGTCCAGTTCTACTCAATGAATTCCTGCAAGCTGGATCTTAAACTTGGCCCATTTCCATCCTCAGGGTAATTCAGGTCTCTCATTTCATTTTATTTTACTACTCGCTGTTATGGTTTTAACTGATTCAACACTGTTTAAGCTTTAAATGCAGTAAGTAAACTTTTCTTTTTCATATTTTCATTGTTATTGTCATTCAACTTTCTTATTTGTGTGCCTACATATTCTGATATTCTTACTTGGCTATATCGTAAATGATTAAAGGTTAAACGAATTAATAAATAATTATAGTCTCATCAGCAGTGCTAAATAGCTAAGTGGTTACAGCAGCGTCAACTCGCAGCAAATTTACAGTATCATTCTTTGTCCTTTCTATTTGGAGTTTGCATTTTCCTCACATTTCTGTGTGAATTTTCCATCAGCTGCACCGGTTTCCTCTCATTCAAAGACTCCAAACTGCCTGCACCATATGAATGAACACGATCAAGTGACTGTGTGCTTTTGTTGAACCGATAATAGTGTGACAACCTGTTCATGGGTGTCTCCCTGCTGTCGACACTGTGCAATCTGGAATCGGAAGAACCAGAGGAAGACAATTAACAAATGACTCACCACTTACAATATCACTACGCATTTTTCATCACAGGGTGCAGATAAAAAAAAACAGTGTAACATCTGATGATCACAAGCATTCCAGGTTGTAGAAAGATAAAAACATCTTGTACGCCGCCTCCGTCTGACCTTGACTCACCAACCGCCTTTGACCGTGATGTCAACTCCCCACTGGAGTCATTATGAGTGCCGCACATGTGTTAGCATGTTTATTACCAGATTGATGATGAAAACATTTATGATTTGTGAAAAATTCTCTGAAGACATGCATCAGTCGCAGACACATCATCCTGTGCAGACCTTATGGCAACATGTTTTTCTGCTGTTTACAACCACGCTCTTTCTTTTTTCTTTTTTCGCTCATCCAGCTTCTGTCTCCCAGTCTGTGGATGTACTTGCTCTCCCCTGGCCCTGTACCCCACACAGGTGATAGCAGAGCATTCCCTGGTGCCAAGATTACTTCACAGCAAAGGCTGTTGTCATCAACAAGTATGTGTGGGAGTAGTTTAATATTATGTAGGATTACACAAACGGCAAAGCAGGAGAGATTTCAGTAGCAGATACAGTCGGCGTGACATGAAATTGGAGCGGAAGCTGGTGGGATGTAGTCAAACCTGGAGGCTAATTTTAAAAGATGGGGAGGAGGAATATTGGGGGGAAGAGCTGCTGGTGTACTGTAACTGAACCCAAAGCTGCAGATTAGCAGGGGGCAGTCTCTGACGTATGTGTGTATATGCGTGTGTATGTTCGCCTGCGTATATTTTTGTGTATGTGTGTACAGGAACGTTTGCCATAGCTGCGATGGAAGGAACAGATGGGCGGGGGAAGTGGACTCCTGTGCCTGAGGAATACTGTGGCGCTGAGGATCAGAGTGCCGCCTACGTTCCACCCTGGGCCCCAGTTACCCACTACAGCACATGGAGCCCGTCCAGCACCAGCCCATCATGGACCAGCCCCCCGCGCCATCTGTCTCCTAGGACAGACAACCCCCCTCCTTCCTCCTCCTCTCCTTCTCGAGCGCTGTGTCCTCGCCAGCCCCGCTCCTCTGCCACGCCACCCCCATCCTGAAACCAAAAAAAAAAAAAAAAGAGAAACTAAATAGACTCAACAGTTACATGGACGTTACGTGTTGCTTTTTTGGAGCTCTGGGAAGACAGAAGGAATTTGGAGAGATGACTCAAGGAGGACATGAAGAGCCAAGTCCATTTAATGCCACACATCTAGAAGATAGAGCGATGCTTTATTTATGTTTCTGTGCTATTTTCTTTAGATAATTTGGTCTTGTAGCACCTTTGGAAGAGTTTGCAGGTGGCACAGAGCAGATGATAGACAGAAATTTATCATTATTTAAGTTATTACTAAAGTAATTACCAAACTTCATTACATAATATGGATGATTTCATTTCACATTTTTTGTCCAGCACACCTCACTGTTACATTGCATCTTGCTGAACCTCAGCACCATCTGTTAATATGAAATGGACCTGATAAATGTATTCAGCGCCATGTGTGTCATTTGCTTCTGGCAAAAGCCAAAATGGTGTAAGTTTTATAATAAATCTGCTCCTTACATCAGTCTGTTTAAAACCCACTTTTTTTTTTTTTTTTAACAGCACAGAACTGATTGAAATCAGGCCAGCGTTACCTTGTGTAAACTTGGAACTTTTTCCCTTTTGTTTGATAGTTCTCTTTGTCAAAGCAGCAGATAAAGTAGTGCAAAATCATGCAGGGGGTAAAGTGCAAGTCCAGCTCAGGCTTACAACATGACTTGGGGAAAAAGCTGTTTTTAAGTCTATCGGTCCAAGATCTCATGACCCTGAACCTGCCAGAGGGGAGGATGTCAACAAGTCATTGTTCGGGGTGTGTGATCTTTTCAGCTCTGTTCTTCAGCTGGGCAGAGTATATTTCTTCCAGGGGTAGGAGTGGGGCACTGATGATCTTTGATATGGTCTCAGTGATCCGCTGCAGGTTTTTCCTCTCTTCTGAGGTGCAGCTGGAGAACCACACCATGCATCCATAGCTCAGGACACTTCCTATGGTGCACTGGTAGAAGTTAGTGAGAAGTTCTTGGGGGTGGGAAGCCAGATTTTCTGAGGGTCCGCAGGAAGAAGAATCTTTGCTGGGCCTTCTTCACTACTTCCCTGGTGTTCCCTCCCCATGTAGTTCGTTAGTTGGTCATTATTGGAAGTTATTTCACTAGTGTGAATATATTGTTTCATTTAGAATTCATTTTCATAGGTGAGCATACAGTTTTTGAAGCATTAACCTTTAAACCCCAAGTAGGTTTTAGGTGTTTTTTGCTACTGTCACATCTTTACTCTCTGTGGGCTATTTTTTTTTTTTACAGCAGTATAAAGTCCTTCAATTCTATGGAATCGTGGCTAGAAGGAGAGACAACCCAAAAATTTATTCTGTGCAATATGACACAGTTATAATGTCAGTAATTATATCATCAAAGCAAAAATCAAAGTTAAATGTCTTTCATTATGACACAAAAATTGGAATAAGAACTGGCATCAGCACATGCACGTGTCCGCAGGTGGAAAAAACAGTGACCACATGCTTATTTAACTATTACTCCATACCTGTCTCCTGTCTGCTCTGTGTAAACACACCCTGCAGTTCAACCCAAAATGTCCTTACCTTTTGTCATTTTACTCTTAGTCACCTGTTGGAGTGCAGAATTTTCTTTTTTTTAACATAATGTGGCTCGTGCCCACAATATATATTTGGGAATCACGGTTTTCAGCTTTACTGACTTACTTGCTGTTTCAGTAAACAGTTAAAGTACAGAATGTAGAAAAAACTGAAAAGACAAAGAAACACGAAGAGCAATTCTGGCTGGCTGCTGCCAACGCAGTGCTGGAAGCAGATTTATATAAAATTATATAATAAAATCCAACTAATAATAGTACTTTTCTGAAATTTTAGGCCAGATTTTTTTTGGGATATTAGCAGTATTTAACCATATTTTTAGGTGATGTCATTGTCTTTACACATGTAAATATCCTTCTAAATTAATTTATAAAGGATAAAATACAAAGGATATAATCTAAGTAAAAAGCTGTAAACTGTATTTTAATTATGAAAAATAACTGTATTTTTATGAAATGGTTATTTTCCATTATTTTACAGTATTCAGTATTTTTTTTGCCACCCCAGAAGTGAGATTATTAGCGTTTTTAACATTTTTTTTTAACATTGCAGAGATGTGTAGATGATGGAGCTTTGAAACAAAGCAAAATGACAACAGAAAAATAAAAGCAAAGCAAATACAGTAGTTTTTGTAACGCACAGCAACTACTCCTCATGGGGGTTATGAAAAAATTCCAATCAAGCACCACGTCTATTTCAAAATGTTCTTTTTTTCTTATTCTTGTTTGTGTCTTTTGTGAGGGAATTTCAGGCAATGTGACCCAATTTGATTTGACTTTAGCAAATGCAAAGATACAAAAAAGATAAAAAACACAAAAAATATTCATATTTTCTTCTACATTCTGTACGTTTCTGTATTAATTTTGTCTTGAAGCATGAACAGCTGTTCCCTATTTATATTTATTCAGGCTGCGAGCTCATTTTAGACTGTTAATAAGTTGCAGATGAAGGTTGATCATGACAGGCAACGACGCTGGGGGAGCTTCTAGTTTAGCTGTATTGATACGGGCACATAAAACCTTTGGCCTTCCTTAATCACCCGTCAGTCCCGGCCCTCTAACCGAGGGGGAGTGTCTGAAGTCCCATATTGCTCTGTTTCTCTGGTGTCTGCGGAGATAATGAGACAATACTGTACTGAAGCTATGACACCATGCTGGGTGGGAAGGTTGGTCGGGGTGCAGTAAGGACCGATAATGAGAGACAAACTCTTGCAGGCATGGGGGTAGGTGTGGTGGGTGGATGGTGTTTGGAGGCAACCGCAGCGGGAGGTTCAACATGAGCCGCGAGGAAGGTGGAGGAAAAAGGAGTCGGAGGGAAAGACGGGAACAAAGACCAGAAACAAAATGCGGCTGACAACTAGAAGAAAAAACAGCGCCTGCCACAGATTAATGAAGACACTGAACCGCTGGACATCTGGTTCATTGTGTAAATATGTGTGTTTGGACTGTGTATCTCAAACTTAAACCAAAGGAAGAACAGAAACCTCAAACTCTGTACCTCTGCTAACAACTGTATAGACTCATCTCCTAATTTATTTGCAGGAAGTAAACCCGGCTCATTAAGTGGGAGGAAAAACCTTGACATAAACACTCTTCAGGCTCTTCACCCTCCTCCTATAATGACATGACTATTACGATGGTAAGGGGGTGTTAATTTAGCCCAAGACAAACAAAGCTTCTCTAACTACCCCCTCTGTGTTATATTAATATAGCTGTGAACACTCTCCCTTAGGAGTCACTGACTGAGCTCTGTGCTTCCCCCCTGCCTCTACCGAATCTCCCACACACTGCTTTCAATTGTGCCTCGACAACTTTCACTAATTTCTCAAGCTTTTGTCCTCATTTCCAATCTTTTCTTTACTTTTTTGGCTGTTTTTCCTTCTTCCTTTAAGATTTCTAGCGAGAAGATTTTTTTAAAAATTCAAATCACACAGCCAGAAGATTATTATTTTGCTATTTTATCACGTCGAGATGTTCTGTATGCTGTATGCTCTGCAATAAACGCACACAAACACACACACAAATACACACAGAGGTGTACAGGCCAGCAGAGTTACATTAATTCCTCAGCCCTCAGGAGAGGAGTGTATTGATTGGGTCTTGGTGCGGTTTGTCACAGGTGATCACTGTGATTGGGACACTGCTCAAGCGTGTTATCCCGCTCTGCCCTGGAGGAGAACACCGTAAAGACTTAAACAGCACCAACTGACTGGCACTAACGGAGAGGACCACTCTTATTATATGAGTCACTCGTGTCCATTGACAAGCCGAGCGAGAAAATGACTGACACACAGAGGAGGAGCATATCAAATGAAAGCATTTGGGCTCGTGGACGGTAGGTAGTTGTGTCAGTTGTGTGCAGGTGAAATCTGTTCCTTTCACTGCACGACCTTGGCCTGAAGTCAAAGTGAAAGTCTGCACTCAAAGCCTTTCATCTACACAATAGTGGAGTGGTGTTCTCTCTCTCTCAGTGCTCACCCACATCCCGCAACCCTGTTCACATCTCTTCGACATTCTTATCCCACAGTCCCAAGACCTGCAGGTGTGAATCCTGCTGGACTAATACACATGATAATCCCTGTGTCTCTACCTCTGTTTCTCTCACTCACAAAATAAATCCATTCCATGTCCATTCTCACCTCTGCAAACCCTTGTCTTTTTTTTTTCACGTCATCCTCTTCACTCCCTCAGCACGACCATTCTGGTTCATGCATGGAAAACACACAGAACCACATTAGTTCAAATCCTTCGTGCTCTCCATAGGTTTCAAACTATGTTGTACATTCAGAATAATTTCCTTTCTTGAAGGCAGACTCTGCTTACTTTCACTACCCTATGGAAAAAGTAACTTACAGACTCTTGAATTCAAATGTGGGATGTACAACAACAAACATTTAATTAAATCATGTTACCATCAAGTGGCAATGCAGTCATGGATGTACAATAAGAACTAGCAATCAGACTCAAAAATGGTGCTTGCACCAAAGCAAAAGAGCTTTGTAATTTCCAGGTGTGGTAGCAGCTCCCATTTGATCCCATAAGTTTTTACTATATGCATTACATTGGATTTTTTCCAATATACAGTATACTCCAACTCATTTTACATGATTGCTAATGCCAATATATGAACGTTTCTTCCATCTAATTGCATAGAACATCCAGTTTCACTGGCAATAGATTTAACACTTTACTGTGCCTATACTGTGATACATGTGTTTCAAATGCACACATGCACAGTGCAAAAACAGAAACTACTTCAAGCTACATGTAACTGAAGCCATATTTATTTGTATGTACAAACAAAACTGTGAAAATAATTTAAACTGACAGAGCATTTCAAATAGGTACGTAAAAAAATAAAATGGCTTTATAGCTACATACTCGATACATATTTGTAATAAATGGTCAACTGTACTGTGAAAATGTTTGGTATATTTATTGCCTTTGCTGTTGTTCGCACTGTTTTGCTGAGTTGGGCAAATAAATGAATACAATCCTTCAAAAACAAACAGATCTAGAAACAGAACAGTAATTGTCAAAGCAAAATAGCGAAAAGTGCTGAATAAACAGTTGGCAGATAAATCACTGGCACATCAAGCTTCTACCATCCCTAGCACTGAAGATACAAACCTGACCAAACCACCAAGAAACTCACAACTCATCTGAAAAGAAGTAACACCAAATTTCAAATTGGTTCCATGGAGCACACTTGAAACATGACAGGGGATGCAAGTGTGAGGCTACAAAAAGAGTGGGAAATACTGGTCTTAAAAAGGCTTTTGTCATCTGAAAAATGTTGACAGCAAGGAAAATCTAATGGCTAATGTATGAGAGGGGTTGTTAAGCATATTTACATGCCTTACTTTGAGAAGGAGAGCAGTCTTTCCTCTGGATTAACACCTAAAAATAACTCAAGATGCTTATCAGTTGCTAGAACAGGATGAGACTGCAGATTCTTTGCCCAGTGGTCACAATTAACGCTGAACCCTCAATATTGCCAGGAGGCCTCCGGAGATCTATTAGAATTACCATAAGCAAATTGGTCAACAACTGGACATGTCCCACATGTAGGGGGGGTAGCAGAGTGTGACCCCACCCAGCCTCCCTGCTGACTGACACTGTTCCCCCTCGACCTTTGGCATAGTCAGCTGATCGAACACGCCACCTTCGTGCCGGAGTAAGCAGCATCGTATAGGAGTGGAGCACAAACAGAAAAAGAGAAAAGAAAAAAAAAAAACACTGCCGTCTGCATTCCATCAAACATTCATAACCTGACCTTGCATAAGAGCGGAAACTCTTAAAAACCCTTGAAACTGTACTGGAGGGTACACATTAACGTGAGGAGGGTGGAGAGGCGTAACAGCTTTAAAATATTAACCTCTTTATAACAGTTTGATGGCTTAATCGCCAATCAATAGCATTGTGCAGCGGCAGTGGCTGGGTGGGAGCAGGATGGTGGTGATGAAAAATGCATGAGGCTGGGGCTGAGGCGGGGGGCCAGAAAATTAAACCCTGCCCGCCACATTTGCTGAGTTGCAATGGTGGAGCCGGGATAAGTTTGAGTAGAGGATTGTGTGCATGTGTGTGTATATGTGTGTGTGTGTAGGGGTGTGGTATCCCTGTGGTACGTTTTGCACCTGAGTGAAACAAATAAAAACACTCTGGAGAGGGAAAACGTGATAAACGCACACGCACTCCACTGTACTGCAAAGCTCTATTGCTTTCCCCCTGCAGTTTTTAAAAGAAGCCATTTTTCGACTTAACTCCGGCTACATTTCAGTCACTCATCTTCTAAAAACATAAAAAATACCCCAGAGAAAATTACTGAACCCTCGCTAGGGAAAGAGAACAAGGATATGCTGTGAAACTAGGATGGGAGAAGCTGTGACTTCTGCTCTGCGCTGTTGAGCTGAAACTTGGTCACTGTACTGTAGGGCTCCTGCTGGCAAACAAATGTTAGCTATGACCCTAAAAATCCCGTCTATTTATAGTGTACCCTTAATTCCTATCTTGTTAAGACCAGAAGGCCTCAGCTTCCCCTGGGTCATGAAAGATTAAAGACCCCTTCTGTACAGATTAAACCGACAAAATCATATTTACACTCAAAAACAGCTTGTACCTCATGTGTGATGTCTTTTTTTCCCTTTTTTAAAAAAATTTACAACACACACAGGAGCATCAGTTAAAACCAAAGTGTAAATCTGTCTATAAAACAGGCAGGATCATTTCATAATTTTAGTATCTATTATACTCTAAATGACATATTGTCCCGCGTCCCCAGGATGGGTCAAACTCATTAAGTGACTCCCACATCTTTTATGATACGGCTCACGCTCATGTTATGAGAGCATGCCTTTAATGAAAGTCATTATCTTTTATTGAAACAATGTGGATTCCCTTTTGCAAAAGCGACTCCAGCGACTATCTGGCCAATAATTTGCCGCCCTGCCCAGCTGAAAGCAGTGGTCAAAATTTATTATTATTATCACTCTGCAGAAAGACTAATGCCAACCAGGTCTTCTAACCCATGAGATGTTTCACTGTTAACTATCTTGTTCCTCTGAGATGTATAGCAGAAGTCGGTCCGGCAAGGCTGAGCTCTGACACCCACTTGCTTCTTGCCTCTCCGTTGGGTGCAGCGCCCCACCACGAGGCTGTGATCTCACCTGTCAAAATGAATTTAGCGGCAGGTGAGCTCAGCCGGTGGCTACCTGCAGACTACAGTCTTGTTTTATGCTCCAGTTGGCTGTCTCCTGCTGAACATGATGCTGGACAAAAATGGACAATGACCTCCCCCTCCCCTAAGTCAGTGCAAGGGAAAAAACAACCTCTGCTGAAGAAGTGTCTGGGTGGAGAGCAGTAGAAGAAAGAGTGGAGAAGGAGAAAGAGAAAGAGAGAGACGTGGGGGATGGAGGCATGTAACATTCTAGCCTGGGTTTCCTAGAAGTGTTTTTATAAACTAGCAGAACAGTAGGCGGTATGTTGTAATCTGACAGTGATGTAATTGTCCCTGCTGGTAATGCGTGTGACACAGAGCACGCAAAATCTCTCAAAATTAATTCACTATCAACACTTTCAGAATAGGAGACTATTCAGGGGAGAGAAGGGAGGAGCTCTGCCGAAGCTTTCGCGGCCTTGAACGGTCCATCAGCCAAGCATTTCTCTCTCATCCTGCCTGAAGTAGACGGGGCCCTGCCCTCGACACAAAAATAGCTTTGTCATTGATCAGAATGCATCCTGGCAAACAGACACAACTAAAATAGCGTCGCCATTGATCTTGAACGGAAGACTAATCAATCTTTATTAGTTCTGAGCAAAGGGCTTGAAACAGCAACAACAGAAACACAGCAGCAGCAACAACAGCATTGAAGAGGCAACCAGGAAGTCTGTTATCCGCGATCAAACACTGTCACCGCGTTCATACTGTGCACACTCACGGCTCAGACAGAAGGCCTGAGTAACCTCTTCACGCGCACATTCAGCCTGTGTGAGCGTAGTCAGACAAGCAGACAAGCAGACAGAAGCGTGCAGGGAAGTGTTTCAGTCAGCAGGAACTGCCTGTGTTGAACAGCAGCACCTGGCTTAAAGGATAACACTTTCCCTGATCCCCCCGTATCTACAGGCAGGGCCAGGCCAGCTGAATACACCATCTCATAACCATGGAGAGGGTTACCTACAGCACGAGCAGCCAGCATCATTTCTCTGAAAGTGGATGACACCGGAAAAACATCAATACTTTCCATGATATAAACTGCAGTCACCGAGGGACTGGGGACCCATCTGCATCTGATTACAAGCTGTAAATCTGGCTCACCCTTTTTTACTGTCTGCACATATAGCTCAGCATGTTTATTGATCTTTGTGGACATTGTGATACCTTGTGCAAACACCCATAAAAATGCCAGCACTACTTTTAGCAGCTAATGTGAGAAGTTTCTGTGAGCACTCACAACAACTTGTTTCTCCTGTGAATGTTTGCACCTAAAACCCAAGGCTACCAGGAGTGGATAATTATGGAGGAAAAAGAAGCCTGATATATTTGTCAAATGACTGCTTAGATGCAAAGCACAGAGATATTTCAAAAATCATGTCTCCCTCATTATATATACAGGGAAACAATTATCTAAAAAAGCTGAAAACAGAAAAACAAAGCAGTCTGGGAGAATGCATGACACCCTTAGGGTGAAGAGAAGAGCTGCAAAGTGACAAAGAGGCGGAGAGAGACATGAAGAGGGAGGAGGGTGCCGCATTTAGTCTGCTTCCTATCTAATGTATGGGAAGTTTTAGCAGCAGAAATAAGAGTATGAGAGGTAGAGAAGGAGGGAAGGAGACACAGAGAGAGAAAGTGAGTTAAGGGGGAGTTAAGGGGGTAAACAGAAATGTTTTTGATCCTGGCAGACAGATGTTGAAGAGACGCTGTCTTTTCTGAGCAAAGGCCCACCTGAGCTGGCAGGTAGCCATGCCCAGATGGCTCTTTGTTCCAAACCCAGCACTAATGAGCAGATAGAGAGACGGAAAAGGAGGGGAGGGACTCTGGCAGGGGCAACGAGGAGGGACGAGATATTTGAAGGTGGCATGATGGGGTGTTTTTCAGCTGGCACAGATACAGGAGTGTTAGTACTGATGTACTGATTACATCTCATTTACAAGCCTCTAGTGTCCTGTCTGGACAGCAGGAATCAAACAACATGACTTGGAGATGATGTCATCGATAGCCAATCATTCGGCTGTACAGCAGAACACTGCACTTCTGCATATTCATTACACAATCCCATGCATCGATAGATCAGCGGCGATGCACGCTTTCATATGCATACAAATCACAGTGCAATACATCAATCACCCTGCAGAATAATCGACCGGCATCGTGGTCCCCTGGGTCAGTAAAGACTGTGGAAGTGGGGCAAGATGATGACACCGCAGGTGTTTTCTGCTTACTTCCACTTTGACGCATGGCTGTGGGATAGTGTGTAAGTGTATGTGTGTACGTTGGGGGTGAAGATATATCAAATATAGAAGGTACATGTGCAGTGTAAACACAAATATGAATTCTCACACAGAAAGTTTATTAATTCCAGATGCCATAGCCGTACTTCATTAAATTCCTGTCTTGTAATTCTGCTACAAGATTCCTCAATGACCTTCAGTGGTCATAAGATGCTTAATAGCCAATGACGATAACTAACCAGTTAAATACAAAGATATGAGACAAACTTTACCTTGATGGTCCTCACTGACACACGGCAGGCATCAGTATTGATCTGTAAGACAATCTAAGCTGTGGAGGTGCAACAGTAGCATGGATGTATGCTGATACACTACATATATATTTCTATAAAAATGTGCGACTTCAAGTGTAAAGTGTAATTACAAATGGAACTGTGAAGACTGCCAATCTCCGAATTTCAGTTTTGCTGTAATTTTTAAAGACTTAAGTCTTCATATAATTGCCAATTTATAAAAAAAATTATATTATGGAATCTGTTTTACAATAAGAATAAAGTGGTACATCGAAAATTAATGGATAGATATTACTATTACTGTCTACAGAAGATGAATTATATTGGCATGAAAAGTTCCATGTTTCATTATTCAACCCTTTAAATCGCAAACACTTTCTGGGCGTTTTTTGGGGGGTTTTTTTGCTCAAGTTATATTTTTACTCACTGCGGGCTCATTTTTCACAAAGCATAAAGTCCTGCATCTCTACAGGAACGGCAGAACCATGAGTAAAGAGAATTTGAAAATGTTTTCTTTGATATAGGACACAGTTGTAATGTCATAAATTATATGACAGGAGAAAATTAAAGTTTAACTTAATATAATTAAGTTAAAGTGCACATGGGTGTTACCAACAGTGGTAAGAAAAAAAAAGAACAAAGATTAACCCCCTGCTACATCAAACATACATTTGGCACCCACTGAAAAAAGCAAAAAAAATCCTGACCAATAGCGTGTTGACATCAAAATCCTTTTGTTTTCAGGTGAGATCTGTACAAAATCGTTACATAATTATGTTACACAAACCAACACAGAGCCAACATTTACAGTTGTAGAAAAAGTGAGGAGAAGAGGGGGAAAGGGCATTTAACACACCAATTACACATCAATTTCTTAATGAAGAAGTGAAAAGTATTTTAAAAAACATTCATACTTTCCCATCTGACTCCTTAAAATGTTAGTGACTTTGTGGTTAAAAAATTAACATTTTTTTTTGTAGTTCAGTCCAAGCAGATGGAGCTGCCCACATAAAAAGCCCTTTTACTTAACTCTGCATGTACCCTTGGTAAAGATAAGAGCAGAGAGCTCTGAGAGCGCCGGCTGTAGCTTGACATTGGTGGTGTAAGTAAATGCGAGGACAGATGTAATGGAAGCTGTTTAAATATGACCTTAGAAACGTGAGAGTACCAGGAGATTTACATTCATGGGTCTGAGATGTAACCAGTCAAAAAAATATACCAGATCTAAACAAACCACAAAGGGAAGTGAACTGTAAAACAAGCCTCAAACGGTCTGTTTAAGAGCTGCCATGCTGTGCTGATGTCGCCTTCCCAATGTATTAGAAATACTTCTGTTGGAGATTTTGCCTGGATCATATGCTGTGTGTGCCATCTATTTAGTCTGGTGTAATAATGTATCTGAAACCTTGTTTTTCTTCATATTCTGAGTTTGTCACACATAGAAGGAGACATATGACAGTGTCCATTGTGCAGAGCGACCATCACCAGTTGGGCTTTGGAAAAAAACACGAGAGGTTGATTATGATCAAATATGTTTCATACGCTCTTCTAAATGTGTGTATACTGTTCCAATGTGAAAATAAAAATAATGGGAGACTTCAAAAAAAGTGAACTTGCAACTTTTGTTGAGTGACAACAAGAAAAAAAGATTAGCAAATTTAAGAAAAAAATGTCCAAACGTCAGAATGGGTCAAGCTTAAACCTGGGGTAGGCATAAATCTGTTGGGAAAAGAAAAAAAAAAAGAGATTTTCTAAAGCCTGGAACCTGAGCCAAGAAGAGTTGCACAAGTCTAGTTTTGTCTCACACCACTGGAATTACAGTATGCTGTATTATTAACCCTTTAGGCGCCACAGTTTTTTCAATAAAATATTCAGTTTTGATATTTTTTCAAAAGGTTGTAACTTGAAAATGATTAGAGATAAAGGCATACTGTAAATGAGTAAATGGTCTAAAAAATAGTGCCTACTCCAACTTTAATGCCTTTGAATGCTGTAAATGATGGATTCTCACATTTCCTGTGCAATTAGCAAAGTCAAAAACCCAGAAGACAAACAATAAGCTATGAAAAGTATTAAAATTTTGTGGCTTCTTGCACTGAAAAGCCCAAACTAAAGAAAAATACACACAATTGTCCAAAATCCTTAAACTAACAATTTTGTGGCACTCATATTTCTATCTTTGTTCATGACGGACAGTCATAATTCACATAATACAGAGAAGTCTCTGTCACTGGATCCTAAACATACAGTATGTATGGTAGTTTTTGGCCTCTGAGCAAATAACTAATTCTGCTTCAGTCGCTGTTTTCTGATTAGCGATGACTCACGTTGTGTGATGTATGGTGTGTCATGCATATTAAAGACAGCAGTATAGGCCAGCATGCTTCTTTAGAACTGCTGGTTTGAATGATTTCAGAAACTCCCTCCCCGCACACCTTTCCAAAAACTACAACTTCCCAAAACCAACAATCTGAAATTCACAGTCACTGTCCACATCAATGTGTGAATGGACCAGTATGAGAAACCTTTATACACCAGGGGTTTGAACTTCTCTCTAAGCATCTTCTTGTTCATTTATTGTGCAAGTATTGTGATGACGATAAAAATTATTATCACGTTTCTACTCTCTCGTGTGACAACAAGGTTTTTATATCTCCATTCAGCACGATACCTTTGAACAACAATAAGCCATTTTCCACAGCAGGAACTTGAAGGCAGTTCTTAGGTGGCCCCAACCTTTGGGCATGTTCTGACTGCAACAACCATCCCTGTAGAGCCTCTTTCATACTGTTTTCAAGGAAGCGGGGGGTGAAAGCAACTACTCTGAGCAGGTATTTTTGAGTGGCCCTGAAAAAACTGCTATGAAGGGCTTGACACGGATTGGTTAAACTCTGAAGCAACGACGTTGATTGGTGAAATTCTGAGAACAACAAGCACCACTCTTCCTGCTCTCTCAATGACCTCGTTGAGTGGCAGGCAGTCTCCTCACAAATATCACCATCAAAAAGTTGCCATATAGACTAACATAACAAACCAACATTGTTCTGTTTCCTATGTGCTCGTAGTACCTGAGTTTTGTCCAGTAACTACAATTTCTTGTCATTTTGGCCCACATGGAGGTGGCGTTATGGCTGAAGCTGCTAGACTCTACAAGTAAATGGTGACACAAACGCTGAAAGGGACAGTTAAAGGCTGTTCCTGTAAGTGTTTGCACCACCTTACACCTGCCTTAAGTTCCTACAGTGGAAAACTATCTATTAAACACCTTTGCCTTTCAGTGTGGTCTTACTAATCCAGTTATTTCCATGCAAACTGAACCTCTCCTGCTTAATGTTTTAACAAAAATGTTGAATTATTGACAGTAAGTCTACACTGCACCAAAACTGTAGGTGTACTATAGGCCCACTTCAGAAAAAATCCTTAAGTGTAAAAGTGAGGCAATGTGAAAAAAAACAGCAGCTGTGAACTATCCTGTTTGAAGAAGAACTTTTCTAACTGCCCCTGAGAGTTTTCTCTTTTTGCACTTCACCTGCAGTCAGTGGTAGGTATGAAAATATTCCACCCTGCTGCTCAGTTATAACTCTGCATGATCAGAAAAATCTCCTGAGGACACCGAATATTTCTAATTTGAAGTTTTTCAAATTATGTTACCAGGGCCTTTCAGTCTTTTAAGTTTCGCTTTAAATGTAAGTGCATCCCGTGTGTCTTAAACACATATTTCCTTTGTTAAATCTTATCCAAACCTTTAGATTTTTAAATTGTAACATTTGACTGTGACCGGTTTGGGATGACTGTGCGAATGTATGCATGTTTTAAAACCTGTTGAAAATCTAAACAACAAAACATATGAGTGCATTGATGCAGTAAAATACTGTATGACTTTCAAGCGGTGACCCTATATATGATAGAAGTGAGTCAGAACTGTTGAGTCACGATGTATTGAACAACACTCCTTCAGCCCAAGTCTGACTTATCGGCAGCTGAGAATGTTTTTTTGGTGTATCGAGTTGTTGATAGTGTATTAAGGTGTGTACAGAATGAGTCCCGACAGAGAGACCGACAAAGAGTCAGAGAGACGCCTAATCAATGGCCCTTTAATGGTCATCTTTATGGCTGGAAAATTGTCCTAGCAGCCTGGCGCTCCTGTCTTGCACTCGGGGTTCAGCAGCATCCAGCCTGCCTCTCTGAAGGACGTCCGAAGAGTTTCAAAGGCGATAACAAATCAAACTGTTCCCTGAATCTAATATCAAACAGGCCTGGTGTCAGCATTTATTAGAGAAATCAGATTCTCCCCCTCCTCCATCCCCTCGCCTCCCCCCTTCACTCTCCCACTTGCAGTATTCCAACACACAGCGGCCCTTTGAAGTCGAAAGAATGCAGGATCACAAATTACCCAGGAGACGTAGCTGATAGTCTTTGAAGCCCTCCTTTGATAGTGTTGTTTTCTCTGCTCCCCCAGCATCTCTCTCTCCCTCTATCTCTCACTTGTCTTTTTCCTTCTTTCCACATTGTAGCTTACAAACATACATCTAATCTGGCCGACGATGAGATTACACACGCGTACTGTACCACTTACTAATTAAGCATGGCCTTCTGGAAATGGACAGAAACCTTTGATGCAACACTCGAAAGTAAAACTGGTCGCAAAAACTTCAATGTGCATAATTATTAATTTCATTTCAAAATAAAATTTGTCGACAACTTATATTTCAAAAAGGAAAGAAGCCTTTGAACTAGTTGCCAGCATTAGTATCTGAGCTTTGCTGTAACTAAAACTCTGGGCCTCTGGCATAGTCAGCTCCCTATCCCCCCCCCAAACAAAATGACAGATGGAAAGTCCGTGGGCATGATGTAATTCTCCCTCAGCTATAGTCTTTTCACAACTTCCCCCAGCAATGTCTGCGCAGACGTAGCTGTCACGGAGCATTTCTGTTTACTCTGGTCTCTACTCAGTACATCTTAGGGGAGTAAATGTAAAGGCATTCAGAAGGTATTTTTCTATATCAGACAGTCTGACAGCTAATGCATGGACGCATCTGCTTAGAAAAACTGACAACAAACTCCCACTTGTTAAATGGCTGTTTCTTTTTTTGTTTTGTTTTTAAGGCTAGAGCTGACAGAAAGAAAGCAAAATTGGATTTGGACTAGAGACAGGAGGAAAAAAATATGTACAAGCTGAAAAACTGAAAGGGAAAATGTGTTCAGCATATAAGCAGTGAAATCAACTATGTGATTTCTGACTGAAAGTAAGATGTTACAGAGGTGAGACCAGTTGTATGAGGTGTCATTGTTGTCCAAAAATGTACTGACCACTTAATATATTAATTCAGCAACTCAAGTCATCTTTTAAGTATTGTGTCTTAGTGGCAGTTGTTTTTTTTTTTTTTTTTAAATGATCTTGTAAAATGTCAATACGGTGCTCCTAACTAGCTGAGCCATTCCTATTCACCTGTACAATAGACAGTATTCCAATGCACATGTACAGTAATTTTTTTGCACCATGTACAGCATTCTCTGCTTTTTGCACTGCATCATGCAAGTATCAATTTTACACTACTGTATTTATAGCAATTATAATTTTTGCACTACTGTCTTTATATATTCCTTTCCAGCTGTAAATTTCTGTATATACTGAGTAATATTTAATTTTATTACTACTATTTTTTTCCTCCCTGTTCCTCTTTCTATAGTTTCTTTATTTTTTATTATTCTCTTCCATATTCCTAGGGTGACACAAACCAAAAACCGATTCCGTTTATGTTGTGTATGTACTTGGCCATTAAAGCTGATTCTGAGTCTGACTCTAATATGCTGAGGACATATCAGTAAAATAAGAGGTCAACGGCCGTGACTCAGCCTTTCTACCTTAAAAACACAATATACAGACTTTCACAGTTTCCTACATCAGGTGGAAAAGACATTACGTCGTGCTTAAAACACCAGAAAATCAGATACCTACTTTAACATTCAAATAGTAAATTCCAAAAAATATAGGGCATTTTTTTGGATATTCCACACAACTTCGGTAAAACAAGAAGTGTTTCATGTTATGCATTTTTCTTCAGTTCTACAAAATCTGCAAAAATAGTTAATAATAATAGGAGTTTAATGACAGGTACTTCACTATTCATTAACATTGTATACACAAAATTAGAAACGTGCGCACAGAAAGGCAACTTTGGACGAGCCGGACATTTTCTTCTTCCAAGTCACAAGTCCAGTATTGATTGTCTCATCTAAATGCTGGCAAAACAAGTGAATAAGCACATTTTTCAAAATGTCATACTATTCCTTTAAGGTAAGCAGATTTTTATGAGTTTATTTATGAATGAGGACTTAAAACTTCAAAAATGCTGGGGATCGTTTGAGCAGTAAAGCAGATGTCATTGTTTAGGGTGAACACAACCACAAGAGAAATGACAAAGCAAATACACATCAACAGCTGTTTCAGCCTCAAATGAAGGCACCAACAGTAGGCGTAAGCAAAAGTATTTCACAAAGCCAGTCGTCATATTTATAGTACAAACGAAACCGCCCACAGGTTGTCGGTTTCATGTGCAAAGCAGGCCATTAATTCTTCTCATTTTATCGGCAAATTCCCTCCCATGAGAAACAGCGGGATTAGATGGGCTGTCTATCAGCGCGATGTTGTAATCCAGTCGATACTTCCAAGGACAGTTTGACCATCTATGTTCTAATCTCTGGCTTTTCAGCGGGAATACACCGACTGGTCTGCCATGACTCACTAACACGCAACATTGACTCATTATGTAAATGATAGACTGAGGACTCTTTTAAAGTTGGCGTGTAGAACTTTTTTTTTTTGGGGTCAACTTTCTTTTCAGTTTCTTTCCTTTTCATGTCATAAGATCTAAAAATGTAGTAATAGGTCTGAGCACGTTTAAAACTGATACCACTCTCCTCCTGTTCTTTACTTTTAATCACCGGGGAATTCAGTGCATCAGCTTCATAATCCAAGTGCAGATCATTTCCTAAGAGATGATGCAACTATTTTGAATTCAAGTGTAATGACAGTCCATTGTAGTTGGGTTTTAAAACTCTTTCATAAATCTTAAATGGCCTCTGCTTCATTAAAGACAAGAGCTCCTTAGTGTGCTTTTGTGTTTGACAGCTTTAACAAACTGCTTTGCTTTTGAGTGATGTTGAAGAATATGATTGGCTTCCTGTGAGCATGATGTACATTTGAAGGGCAATATGTAACACAGTGATGATGGTGGCGGCAACTCACACAAAAACACAAGTACACCCACACAAAGTGTCTCGCGCTGGTTTGAAAGCACATGTGCAGACCCTCCCTGATGTGGAGCGCGAGCTGCATCGTTCTGGTGGTTTGGGAGCTTCACGTCCACTTAGATAATTAACAGTGATCAAGGGTCGTCCTGCTTGTCATAGTTGCCTCATGTTACTGCCTGTTCAAAAGGACTCAAACTCACTGGCCTGAGCTGAAAGGAAAGCTGCACACGGGCTTATATTCACATCCAATAAGCCCCAGTGTAAATGTGAGAATAGGTTTTTGAGGTGGGGGCTGGAATCTGACTTATTTAATATGAACAAGGGAAGATCAAGCACCTTCCACCCACATCCAGTGAAGGCTTTGAAAGGGACCCAAAATATAAAACACACCAGAACCATTCAGGTCTGGATTCCTTAAAACAGGTCGGAGATTAGGAGTTTTCTAGATTATAATTTTTTTCGTAGTTAACTTGTCATTCTGGAATTGATGATTTGGTAAAAAATAAAAGTGCAAATGTACAATGCTGTATTCAATACATGCATGGTTGCAGAGTCTTGCTGTTAATGAATAAACAAGCCCCATATAAACACACACACATTGTGAAAACAAACTAATTTAAACTCAGAGATTATCATTTATTTATATGTTAATCAACTATTCATAACCTGATATATTCGCTTATTTTCAGACTCAAAGTGATAATATCTTTTCAGCTGTCTGCCACTAACAACTACGTTTCTATTGATTAATCTATTGACTGTTTTATCAATTAGTTGTTCAACTGGTTGCTTTTCCTCAAGAGAACCAAAATGACCATTTTCCCCTTTACAGTTGCAAATCTGTAGGATTAAACTGGCAACTCCAACAGAATAGAAATAAATTTTTTAAAAAAGGGCTTCTTATTTAAGTCAGTACTGTAACTCCAAAAGTGTTTTAAAATTATATTAAAGCCCTTAACAAAGTGGAAATGTTCAGTCTGTATATTAAACAAACTGCAACATGAACACAGTGGATATTTTATAAACATGGACCAAGTAAAGCAGTTCCTTTAATCGTTCTCTGACTTTGGTCTGAGTCTATGAAAATACAACCAAATTCACAGTACAGCAGTTGAGTTTAACTCCTATGCACGGTGAATTTGTCAGACAACATCATGGTTATAAAATCAGGATTTTACCCGTACAGCGCAGCAGCTCTGTGAGTTGACTGCAGATTGACATGTACAGTCCTAATGAGTTGCTTTTATGCTAATTCCATGTCTGACAGCACAAACAAAAAACATGGAAATGAGAACAATTTTATTGGGAGTTCAGCTGTATTAAAATGCAGTACATGTGAGCATAGAGAGCAGGAGAGAAGCAAACAGATGTAAAATCCCCCTTAGGAGAAAAGGTGCTGCTGTGGTATCCCATCAAACTCTGCACAATATACAAACCATCTCTTTGAAATACTCGTTTTGCTTGTTGGTCTTTGGAGACTACTACATTAACCTATAGCAACCTTTGCTGTCGACACTATTGTATTATTGAAGAAAAACACTTGTTGTAAGAAACTGGAGTGAAAAAAATCACAAATGTCAGTTAAAAGTTACACATTTCAGCATTGACATCTTCAGTTATGCTGACTAATCACAGCAGCTCACCTTTTTTTTTTTTTAAAATTCAGGATGATTTCAGTATTGTGACGTGTGTGTGTTACACCAGTAGGGTCAAAATAGAGACCTCAGGCCATTATGACGAATGGGGTTTCAGTCTGAAGAAATTTCCTTTGTCAATACATCAAATGCAGACTTAAATTTTCCAGATTAAGTTTGTTGATTGCCATTCAAAATTAGCCAACGGAGTAACAGTTTTGTGTTCACGGTCATACTATAAATAAGCTAGGACTCTTGTTCTTTGAGAGAGATGCTGAATAGAGTCTGCCTTCCTCCCTATTTCAAAAAATTCAACAATCATTGAAGTGTTTTGAGGATTTTTAAGGTCATAGGACCCACTTTTCCATGCCCACACACGTAAAGATAGAAGAACATATTCAAATAGACATAATGAACAGAATCCTATCCCCCTGTAGAAAAGCTACACACCAGGACCCTCACCAGCTGGTTATTATGGAAGGTTACTTTCAGTGCAACCCATCAACACCGCAGTGGCTTTTAGCACCTCTCCAATAATTCTCAAAGGAAAAAGAAAATGAATTGGAGGAGGACAGTGAGGAAAGAAAACAACGTTCAAGAGGATGTACCACACAGTATGTCACTGCATCTTCCAGCCCTGCTGCATTCATGACCGGTTTGTGAGAAAATGACTTACAGAAAAGATCTTTGGTGGGAGGGGCTGCTGATTCTGCATTTTGTCTTTGAACGATATCCTCAATTCTATTTAACACACAAATATGGGACAATGCTGGTTCATGTAACAATCCTACACGGCCACCATTTTTAAGAATTACAGTGTCACCGCTAAGAAATCCTGCTTTGCTTTAGCACAGCAGACAGGTAAAATTACCACAGTATTCATGAACTTTGACACCAGTCACGGACACAAACCAGAGCGAGAGTGAATTCAAAACTTTTTGGTTGAATATGTCTACAAAATATGGTGCCACAGTCGCTGAATTATTCCAAAATTGACCTAGAATCCGAAAGTGAGTTGATCATTTGCTACTTGCTGAATGTACACAAGCTTGTATCTCTTCAAAGAAGTAGATATTTTGCAATGCCATTGTTTATATTCTGTTAACCAGGAGAATTTTACACCGATCCAGGTTGTGAAAGTGCTCCAGCTGCACGTCATGTTACATTGTCTATGGGAACAATAAATGGGACTTTTACTTCACCTGAAAAAACTTTTCCAACAGTGCAACATTACATGAGAAAATACCAGAAATAGTATAAACACAGTCTGATTTACATTTGTTTAAATGCTGCTGCCAGCTGATCCCAGTCAAATCATATTAGATGCATTGAAAAACGAATTTTAAAATAAACGGAGTAATATGTTCTATGAAGGACATTTAAAGGCTTTTTAAAGGCTTTCATAAATTCTCTAAATGCTGATAGTAATGAATGGCCAAAGTCTATAAAATTTTGTAAGTGGTGAAACTAATTTAAGTTGAACTTTTATAATGTTTTTACCTCCATGCCAAAGTGAAAACAGTAACATCTGAGCCCATTATAGTTACCATGGGCCAGTTATAAATGCATATAGAGACCTGCTCGAATATGTCATAACAGATAATTAAGCAATAAACAAGTGTTTGACACAATTATGAAGACATATGAGCAGCACTTGTTGGCTGCAAGTAAAGTGTAAGACAAAAAAAAAATCAGAATGATTTTTGAAGCTGTGTCAAGTCCTTATTTTACCAAACACACAACTTCACATTTTAATTAAAACAGAAAATGACACCTTTTCACCAAACACAGCAGCCAATGGTAAAAGACTGTTCGCGTTGGGCAGCCTTACAGGACGGGTGTGAATGTGCAACAGAGAGTGAAACAGAGTGTTTCTGTAACTGAGCATGTGAGACGAGCCAACCAGAAAAAAAGTTAAAACATAATATCAGCCTCTTTCAGGTACAAAATCAGTGCAATCTCACTTTAAGGATTCCAGGATTCTTCATTCAAACACTGTTTGGAATGAATAAATGCATCATATCCAAAGCATATAATACTTGTAAACCATGTTGTAAGTTGTCGTGCATGACTGTGAACATTTATAGAGTCTATAAAGCCTCATAAACACATTACAGACACGACCTTCATAGACTGTGTTGCTGTTAAATGTTATTTTGTCTGCTTTGGTGTGCTGTCACTGTGCTAAAAATGCTTCCTTTCATCATAACACCAAAAATGAGGAGGGAAGCGTTTAGAATACAGCATCATTCATGAAGTTCTGCAATCAGCCAAAGTCTGAGGTTCCTTCAGAGCTGGTATGAGCAGTGTCCTGACTGGAGTATTTTGTCATTAGCTTTTGCAGTGTTTTGTAGGCATTATCTAAAGTGGTGAAATGTGAGCTGCTCTTTGTTATTCAGCCAATTATTTTTCACTAAGTTCACTCAGTTTTCCATAGCAGGATTTCTTAGTCTGCCTGCCCGCTCTTTTCGCTTACTAATTTTTTCAAATTCGTATTAGTGTGTAGTACTTGTGTCATGAGAAGCGTTTGTAGTGGGAGTAACATCACACATCTGTGTCTAGTATTTATTTACTACAAGCTCCACATGAATGGCACACTAACCTCTGCTCACTATGTGCTTGAAAGGAGTGGGATTCCCAGTCCATTTGTTTTAATTCAGTTCTGTGTGTTTGCGCGTGTGCGTGTTGTGTAGAATCGGTGTATTTTGTATGGAGAGGTCGCACTGCCACATGTGTGCAGGGACACTCAGCAGACTCTCCTCTGCCTCTCCAGAGGATTGTTTCATTGAAGTCACACATGTGCCTGGAGGCATGTTGAGTGCTACTTGCCCTTTACACAGAAAGAGAAGAGTCATTGAGACTGTGATGGTGCTTTTCCTCTTAAAAAGAAATCTAATAACAATGTTATGTCAGACACAATGAGATACTTCACTGCTACTTCCGGACACTAATGATTTTTTTGTTCAGAATTTTATGATATTTTGTAGACCAAATAAGGGTTCTCCCCTCCTCAAAACCAGCCAGGAAGTTTGAAAAGCACGTTATCCTTACTAAAATTTCCAAAATGACACTATTTTTCAGAACCAAAAACTTCAAGAACAGAAAGAATCAGTGAATTTCCAATTTTCTAACAGTCCTTAAACCAATCATCTGTAACTCACTCAAAATTAAAATCATATTTTATTAAAGTGACTTTATTTTCCATGTCCCTTTAAAAAAAACTGCCAAAAAACTATTTGTATTTACGATGTTCTAAAAAAAAAATTTTAAAAATGTGAAATCATGATAGACTCAGTTGTGACCAACAATCACATAACAAAAATTCTGGGACTGTTCAGCATGACTGGGTTGAACTGCAGGCCGTGCTAATGATAGGAAACAAGTATGGGTAAAATTAAGCTGTCGGTAGGGCATTTATTTTCTCCAGTATTGGTAACACCTTTTGGGGACTTGAAAAATGTGGTACATGTTGATTCCATTTTTTAAAATTTTGTAAATAATTGTGTAAGTAAATAATAAAAAAAAAAATTAGCTTTCATTATAACAGTGTCATAGTGCACAAATAACATTTCTGAGATGCTGTTTCCATAGTGGTGGAAAATGTAACAGGAGCAAAAAACACCCTCAAAACTACTTGAGAGTCGAAGGGTTAAATAATAAAAGTAATCTGCATGGCTACAGAAAACAGTTGTTAGTTGCAGCCTTCACAACATTTTTATCTCAACCTGAAAGGTACACTTAGCCAAAGATAAATAAAATATGCACAACGGTTAATGCAATATTGTAATAACTCACATACATTAATAAAGCCACTCACTCCTGTTGCCGGTTACACACTGTCCTACAGTCCTAAAGGAAGCAAAACATCCTCCCCGGCTGGACTGCTCTTTCCCCTACACGAAGCCAGATTAAAACAATGCCATAAGCACCGCTGTGTGTCTCTAAAGGCTTCAGCCGTGCACTAATGCATATTGTAAGCTCACAGAAAACAGCACAGCACACACAGTGGTGCAGCGTCTTTTCATCTCCATATTATCAGTGTGAGGCTGCTAATGAGAGCTGTTGTATGCGCCTCTAACACCATCAGTTTCATCCTGTTGAGCCCAGCGAGCATGCAGCCAGGTCTCTGTTACTGTGGGAGTAGTAAAAAGTGTGCATGTGTGTGTAATTAGGGTTGAGGAAGAGGGATGGAGGGGTTAAACTGAGCGCTATGGAGAGCCAGGACATCTGGGAGAACGGATGAGGGAAAGCTTTTCTCTCTGCACAGTGATGCACGGAAACAGAGGCTGGATTCTTTTTCTTTGGCCCTTTCTTTCACATTTCATCACCCTTTCAGAGTTGCAGGCCGGGGAGGGAGAGGAGGACCCCTCTGGTGGCACAGACGGAATCTCATCTTAAGGATGAGGGGGTGGAATTAATATACATTAGAAATGGGGGAATAGAGGAGGAAAACAAAGAAAGTTAATTGTCTTATGACCTTGTTTGTCTTCATCTCACTTGTGTGGAGAAAGTGTTTAAAGACAGACCCTTTGTACTAAACCTTCGGCCCACCTTGGTGTTACTGTACCTCTTAGTGTCTCATAAAAGCTTCACAATACACAATGCATTGTTATTTTACAGTGTAAATCAAGCAAGCAGCGAGGACTCTTCTCAAGAACCTGCAGATTGGTTTGTTAGTTGAGATCTACTCAATCTTCAGGCCTCGTCAAGCAAAGCATATAAATTACGAAGTATTATTTATTTCTATATGGTACCTCTGTTGATGCAGCATTGTTGATCCGATGTGTTGCTGCTCATCAGATTTGCTCTCACAGCTGGTTCATACTTCGGTTCCTGTTTTTCCACAGTGGCTTGTGCGCTTAGTGAGAACTGCAAGCATCCTAAAACTATTTCCAACCAATGTTTTCTTGTATTAATGTTTCTTTTTCTGTGTACTTTCCCTAGCACCACTGAACAGAGAGGCTTCCTTTGGTGTGTTTCTGCACTTTTGAATAAATGTTCAGTCAATAAAAGATTTTACTGAATAAAACCCAGCTGTTAGCAGGACAGAGAAACATTATGCAGGATTGTCGGCGTGTACACAAAATGACAGTGGTTGTTTACTGCACACACTGCACAACTAAAGCTTATTTTCTGAAGAAATTATAACAAACTGAACACTGGCAGAAAGAGCAGTGGCGGGGTTTAGAGCAAGAAAGGGAAGGAGAGAGGGCAACATCAAGTTATTACATTTCACTGTGGAAAACAGGCATTATCTTGTGGTATTGCAATCTAAAACCTTATCCATATTAGATAAGGCTACATTTAGAAGCACATTCAGGAAAAAAAAACTCATTAAAGTTTCTTTTTAAGCTACAACCTTGATTATAATATGATACAAAACTGAGAAGATTATAGTAATGTATTCTGCAAGCACAGGTGATTTAAATAACAATTTTGGAAAGGCTAATGTTGCATGTTGCTTTCCTTACTGTTTTCTGTTTCATAACTAAATGTTTCCAGCCCAGCTAGGAGTAATACTACCACAAGTAAGACATGGTTTTGTACAATATTTTATCAGTGGAGTAATACATTATTGTCAGTCATGTGGCGTAATAGTCAGCCCGTAAAATCGGTTGAAATGTTTTGTGAAGTCTGAGAAAATAAATTACACCAACAAGGTCATTTCAGCTTGAACTTGGATACTACAGATTTTTCAAATGATAATTCTAGTTTGTGCACCAACCGGCAGTCAGTGTGGCATCTGAAAGTCTTGGATGTAGCAAGTGGTGAAGGACGAATAAAAAAGTGTGATTGAATTGAGTTGCTGGAAATGTAGGATTCAGCACGTTTGCACAATTATCTGCAGAAATGAAGGCTGTGTCCACTCTGATGCATTTTCATCTTGAAAATGTGTTTTAAGACGGAAACAATCTCCATCCAGACAGACAAGTGTTTTAGAACTGTTTCAGAAAAAAATCTTGCATATTCATGAAGAATGGTCAAACCAGAAGTAATGGGTTCCATGTTCAACAGTAGAGTCACATAATAGGGGTGCGACAAATCAAGGAAGGATACGTAGTGACTGATGATCTAGTCAGGGATAAAACTTGGGGGTCATTGTTTCCAAAAGCCTCCACAAACAGACAACACACAAACACTTCTAAAAATCTTCATCCTGAAACGTCTAAAAGGTCAGTTTTCAGTAACCTAAAACTGCATTTGTGCGTGGACGAGAGACCAAATGCTTAGAAAAAGCATTTAAAAAAACCCATGTATGTGTGGACAAAGCTCAAAGCATAACATATGTGGACCATTTACAGAGCGGATGTCTTGTCCAATGTATCTTTGTACTGGATTCTTCTGTATTGCATGTGTGAGGTGGGGTTGTGGCAGACAGTCAGCTTAATTGTGAGATTGTTGTGTCTCAGCACAGCGCTGTGAAATGTTTGTGTAATATGCATAAGTCAAATTAAAAGGCCACAGTAGACCCTGTAAGGGAAAAAGTTAAGCAACTGTCAGCTGGTCCTGACAAACCATGCTGATTGGGTAATCAGGACAAAGTGTAATCCCTGTTTGATACAAAATAGTTAATTCCTATTTATGTTGTTTAATTTAAAAAAATATATAGACACGATATGACCCATTTCTGTGTAAAAGGTGTACATACAGTTTAAAAAAAAAAAAGATTAATAAACATCCTGTTCTGTTTTTATGTTTGCATTCAGATCTCCAGTGGGAATACGCACCATTTATGCACTACTCAGAGGCCTAGCGTAGCCATTCTAATTGAGTTTGGTGATGTACACAGATCCGTCACTTCACTGCTCCTTATTCATTTTCTATGTAAGCACCCAAGCACTGCATTCTGGCAGTGCTGCTAAGCATTGCTCGCTCCTCAGCTGCATTAAGTTGAGGTCTAGGCTACTTCATGCAAATCACGAACAGTCTACCATGTAGACAGATTCAGCATCTGCAGCTTATTTATTGCCTTAAATGTTTTCAGAAACACAATCTAGTCAACTGGTCTGGTTTCCAAAACAGCCGCCATGTTGGTCCAGGAGCAGCATTCCATGAGAGAAGCATTCGTCTACGCAGGTGTAGCCAATATTTGCGTGACTGTAGGAGGGTGACTCCTGTGTTGTTTTCCTGTTGAAAAGCACAAATCAATGCGTTGTGATACTGCCTAGCTGTGCGGCCATCAAGCATCCAATGTTGGGAAGCAGAGCAACCCTCCATGTCGATAAACGCATCCGTGGACACGTAGCATTATAGTGGAAGTGGAGCTGCTCCACAAATGGTCTGTGTATGTTAAGTGTTCAGTGTAGCCACAACATGAGGCTGCGTCTACTTACCACATATTTAACCAGCATAACTTTATTTAAGTGCTTGATATCTGAGTCTGTAAATTTATACTTTAAATAGTGCCCAGAGTGGAAGAACAGAATAATGTCTACGGCAGGTACACTATTCCCAGCTAAAAATCCAACAATGCTATACATCACAGTTTAGAGCTGCAAAAATTACCATTGTATAGCATTATAACCATTACTGATGATGCAAACTGGCAATTATTTTTTAGTGTTTATGCTATGGGGAGTCATCAAAAATGGTGAAATCAATTTTAATAGCCCCTTTAAAAATGTGCCCCCCAAAATTCATAAAAATGGACTTCTAAATTGCTAGAGCACAGTCCTGTGTACTACATGACAACAAATATGTTAACAAAGGATATGAAATTAATCAACAATGTTGTAAATTCTATACATTTGCTGCACAGCACACCATCCCGTCCCAGTCCATATACAAACCAAAGGCATATCATACATTTCTCACTTTTATTTTTTCTCTAAATCTCATACAAAACCCACTATAAAGTATTAATCCAAGTGATCCTTAATGCATTCAAAGGGCATATATAACCATTTGTACTTCCTAAAATATTCAACAGTTAATGCTATTTTTTGTTTACCAGACAAAAGTAAGTTAAGCTTTGTAAAACTTGTGCTGCAAGGCAGAGCACATTCTCATCATCTCAATTAACTTGCTTTAGGTAACTTGTTACGTTAATACAGACTTTCAAACTGGGACCAAGTGTGTGACATCAATTTAAAGCGCTAAGTCACTTAGTATTGGTGACTTACTCCTCAAGCAGCCACAGCGGGGCATGCATGCTAAAATATAAAGGCTTCCACCAAAGAGAAATATCGCTTCAAGTTACCACGCAACGCAACCTATTAAAACTCTATGCAGCACAGTTTGTCAAGTTAAAGAAAGATATCTCTATAAAGTACAACATCCTGTCTCAAAAGACTGCTGGACTGTGCAACCTGTTCTGCGTGGAGCAAGGGAAATGCAAACCAGAGACGATATGAAGCCCGCTGAAGAAGATGCAGAAACAGTCATTCATATTTCATAAGCGCAGCCCTATGCATATCCCCCCCCACCTCCTCCTACCTTTAACGTTTGCTTATTAAATTCGCAGCTGTCAAAGCATACCTTAAAGCCTTGCGCTCACACACACGCATACACACAAACACATGCAATTATTCTCAAAATCCTGGGTGTGCAGTAACACGCTCACACACACACACACACACACACACACACACACACACACACACACACACACACACACACACACACACACACACACACACACACACACACACAGTCTCACTGTTTCTATTCCCTCCCTGAGACAGGTACCCTGACTTTAAACTCATTACTTCGGACAAGGTTTTTAATGGAGGTAGGAGGCAGCCACACCAAGGCACAGAAATGAATGAGATGGAGACGCAGAGAGCAAGAGAGAGAGAGAGAGAAAGGGAGTGTGGTGAGAGTAAACTTTTATTCTTAATTCACACCACGCCCTCACCTCACTTCACCAGACCTCATTCTTGCGAGGAACTGAAGAAACAAACCATTTAACCACAACAAGCCAGCAGAGGTGAGCCTGAAGGCCACAGACAAACTCACATACAGTATCTCCAGTTTGTGGGCTTTTCCACTGTACGCCCATGTAAATCAAACTTTGGCTGACCGGCCGGCGCTTCAGTAACACAGCAGACATTTGCCACCGGGGAGTCATTGAGCAACACCGTCGCCTGGGGCGTCATAATGACAATATTGCACCAGCAAAGTGCTAAATGACAGTGAGCTCACTGACACAGTGGAAGTGGCGGAGATGCACTGATCAATGAGCAATCGATACGACCCTGCCAGGTAATCACAAACCACGGTGATTAACGGCAAGCAATCAATTGCTATTAACCCCTGCATGTACCAGTTAAGCAGACAATCAGCGTCAGTGTGTGTGATAAATGCCAGAAATTATTGGCGGCTCCTGAGCATCCTTCTGTCTCTGTAAATGTCACCAAACAGAAAGCTTGGATCTGTGATTCACTGTGTTTAACCCTACTCCCATGTCTGGCCTGACTAATAGCACATCATGCCAGTCAACACAGTTTGGCGCTTAACAAAACTTCACTGTATTGAGCAAAAGTAAAGTACAAAAAAATAATTTATGCTAGTTTGTTTCCAGAAGTCTCTCATTGTTGAGCAGGTGTTTGCACAGTTTTTCACAAGCAGCCTCGGTCTCCCAAATTAAATTACAGAAGAGATGGTTGAACAGGGTTCATCCTGAAATAGGAGGCAACTATAAAGAAAAGCGTGATTTGGAAATAAGACATGAAGACTGAAAATACTGATTTTGTGTTAAGAAACCAATGTTTTTCCCTTCACGCCCTCACACTCCCATACAGACAGGCGAGCACACACCCACACAGACACACAGTTGCTGGATCGTTCTCACACTCGTGGGTGTGACACTGTTTCATGCAGCAAACTAACCCCGTATGTTTTCAAATGCAATCCAACAAAATGACGACGTTGAAGATGAAATAATCGGCACTTTTACTTCAAGGAAAAAATTCTGATCTTTGTGAGATTCATCTCTGAACCATTTTTTCCTGCAATCAGAGTCATCAACAGCTTTCGTCAGCTTTAAAGCTGAAAACTGAAACCCACTCTGACAGCTGCTGTTAACGGGCAAAGTGATGGATGAGCATGTTCAGACGCAAGCTATTTCTAAAAAGCTGACTTTCATTGCAACTAATGAGGAATGAAAACACTTAATAGAGCTGCTTTCTGGCTGTGTTGCCGGTTTTGCACCAGAAGAGGGAGCTGCTAGTGGGGAAGCTGGGCCAAGCTGCATCCCAACTCTGTAAAATAGGTCAGAGAAGTCTTCCTCTCTCACACACACCTGGCTCGCTTCCTCTTCGCTTACTTTAAATCCGGTAAAACAATAATGCCCTTTGCGTTCTCTTTTCCCTCCCTCTCCTCTTTAGCCCTCACCGCACCATCACACTGACTTTACAGAGCACTTTGGACGTGCCCCTCCTGCTCACGCTCCATTTTCTCCCCCACTTTCCTCCACCTTCTCCTCCTCTTGTCTCCTCCCTCGCTTTATTGCACGACTCAGCACAACTCCCAAACTTCAGCCATCACAGAACTCTGACAAATATTCTACACAACGAAGCACAACAGCTCGCTGCTTACTTTGCCGCCATGCTAACCTTGAGCCTGTGAAGGATGCACGAGGCAGGATGGATGCGCGCGCGTCTCTCTCCGCCGCGTGTGACGGCGGTTTTCATCAAATGCAGATCAATAGCACTGCAAGGTCACTTTAAAATTCAATTAATAAGAAAGTGAACATCCCATGAGCTGTCGCCACCCCTGGACCGGAGGGGGGCAAAACTCAACACGACCCAATCCCAGAGCACGGGAGTAAAGAAAGAGAAGACAAGAGATCTGGATAAATTCCTATCTGTATTATTAACCACAAAGCCTTGTTTGGAGATGGGCTTGTCTGGAACGAATGTCTCACCAACTCAATGTTTTATTAACGGTCGCGGAGCTAGCCAGCAAAAGCATATTGTGTCTTGCGCCACCATCTGTGTGTATTTTTCCTCTGCGTGCGTTTGTGTGCGCTTACGTGAGTGTTTATGTGTGCCTGTGCGAGGCCAGGTGGGTTCGCATCGCGACAATTAAAAAGTTGGAGCGCAAAGTTTCGCTGCGTTCAAGGAGCAGTCATGTGCCACTTCTTGCGTCCACACAAGGGCTGCATTAAAATATGCATGTTGAGCCACAGCTCCGTCTTAATATTTAAACCAGCCTGGAGGTGAGGCCCGCTCTAACACAGCCTGACAGACCGTGTGTACAAAACACTGGCCGCCTCCCATAGAAACTCGCTCAGCACACACACACAAATGAGGCAGCAGTGCTGAAGGAGCGGCAGACAAACACGCACACGCAAAAATAAACACAGGCTGGTTTTAGACACAGCCATAGATTTATCCATAAAAACGCACGTCCCATATGGAAGGAATGCTTTTATTAGCTAAGTCTGAGCCACGGGGGGCTGCTGGGAGGTCCGGGGGAGCTGGACCAGGGGGATGTGACTTGTTTGTAGCGAGGCGTGGATGTGGAGTGGCGGGGAGAGAGAGAATGTGACCCACAGAGACCCAGGTGATCCGAGCGTTAATTACCGTCTGCTAATTAGGGGAGAGACGCATCATTAAGCAGAGTGCGCCACCGGAGGGCTCGAGGACTCCCCGTCTCTCCTCTGCTCCTCTTCCCTTCTCCTGTCTTTCTTCCTGACCCCGATCTTCTGTCCCAATTAGCACTGCCCCCGCTCCCCTCCCCTCCATGCCCTCCTCCTCCCTTCCCCCGTGTGTTTCCATCAACGCTGCTGCAGCCGCTGTCTAAACACAGGCAGCTTTGGCAGGACGCGCAGTCCAGGCCGTGCGCGCCGCACCTCCCCAAACGCACACACGCAATGCAGCCATTAGTGGAGACAGCGCTAAAGAGGCCGTGTAGACACCTCTGTCTTCTCGCACAATGACTAATGTGGCGTCACAAGCTGTCATCCCCGCCTCGCTGAGTCTTTCTTTCCCTGATTGTCTGGAATTCTCCCTCACATTTCTATCTGTAATACGATCTCTGTCCCCCCTCCCCACTACTATTCAAGCCTGATTTTTCATTATTATTTTTTCTTACACACCGCGCTTGAGCGATAGCAAAGTGTGTATGCTTTTGCTTCAAACAACTCCGAAGTGCAGGCACTTTCAAAGAAACAGCCTCAGACTGTTTGAGGATGAGACGCAGTAAATGACAGGTTCGGCTGTTATGCAATTCCTCCCCAGCCTCCTCCAGTCCCTCTCCTGTCCTTTGCCTCTCATCTTGCTTGAGGTACGAGTTCCCTCCCAAACCCACCGCCCCCCCGGGGTTTGAGGTAGGACGGGATCAGCTGCCGAGGGGTCAGATCTGAACTCTCTGCCAGTCGGACCATCTGGAACCCCATGACCACTTGGTCCGGCCTGCAGCTCCACCACCGAGGAAGGCAGCGAGCAGGTAGAGAGCAAAGGATGCAGATGCTGGAGGGAGGGGGATAATGAAGATGAGGCGGAGCGGAAAGTGAGAGAGAAAGATGGTAATAGATGAGAAATGATGGAGATGAAGGGAAATAAGGGAGGAACGACTTTCTGTAACAAGGCTCAGAGTAGACTTTGTTGTGACATGAAGGAGATAGCCTTTGACTAAGTACTGATGAGAGCTTTCGCTGCAAATTATTTAGAGTGAATGTTTGTGAGTGTAATTCTATGTAGCTCACCATTTAAGTCTCCATTATTTAGCTCTCACCCTCATATATCCAAGAACAACTTAGAAGAGAAAGTATATAGCCTGTAAGCTGAGGTGTTGGAGTGTATCTATAAAACATTTAACCACAACCTCAATATTACTCGACACAGAAACCCAGGAAACTCTTGGATAATTTAGCAGTACTGTAGCGTTATTTTAAGCCAGTTGAGTCAGTTAAATGTTTTACCTTTGTTCCAGACAAAGCCTTTTTCTGACAGTTTGAAGAATGCTAAATGCTACCAAATCCATAAGCCTCATCTGCCATTACAAGTGCTACACAAAGATAAAAAATTCAAGACTACCACAGTCGCGATACTTTGTTCTCACAGTCAACAGCAAAACTACCAAACACTGTTAAACACAAGCTGAATGGATGCTAAACCTAGAAGTGGAGCAATTTAAATAGATAAAATAATTTAATAACTATCAGCCCTGTTAGTGTTAGATGTTATCAGCCCATTAAATGACCGTTACTGCCGCTGATCCTTCCCATACATATGGCCAGTAGGGCCCTCCTCCAGCCTCTAAGTAGGCCCAGTAGGCCATTATCACCTCATTTAATGGTGCTCACCTCATTTAGCAGTGATGGCTGCAATTTTGCACTCACAAAGAGGAACAAACGTCCAAATTCAGAAATTGGAGGAGTAGGTCAGTGGATTTTTACACAGAAGACTTGCGTTTGAGTTCTGTCTTCAGTCATAATTATAGGTTTGTTTTTTCATTAAAGTCCCGCTTTGACTTTTGATTTTACTTGTTTTTGCTTGTGTGTTTAGTTGGAGTCTGATTAAGTTTAAACATAAATTACATGGTAAGGTTTAGAAAAGGATCATAGTTTGGGTAAAAAATACACCCTACATTTACGCTACAAAGCTCTTTCTTTGGATAGTGATTACATATGTTGGGCAGGAATCATTTAAGTAGCTAAAGGTTGACCCCAAGAAGGAGACATCCAAACTCAAGAGTCTTGCTAGAAAAGTGGCCAGGCTTGGTGGCTGGGATGTGCCCATGGAGTTGACTGGCCCAGTCTGACCCAGCATGCTCATGCCTCATGGATTTTTTGATGGTCCACTGCACAACCAATGCAGCGGCCAAGTGTCTTGTTTGTTTGGCCGACCTGATCCAGGAGCGGTCTGATGGCAGCATTAAGGCTGGGCCTTACAGTTTCTCAACCCTGGAACTCAAACCATTTTCTGATGCCCCCTCAAAAACATATTTAGATATTAACACCATGAATGTGTGACCACTAGCCGACTAATGGCTTGAATTCAAAACCACAAGTTGACTAGGAAAATCATCAGTCGGAGTCTGCCCTAATTGTTCTACTAACAACAGGTCAAATTGCTACACGGGTTCCTTCATAGTGACAAATTATTACTCGACTCATTAGTTTCCTTCAGCTTTATGAAGAGTTTAAATATCTTTCCTCCCACAGTTTAGGTTTTATAGTCTTTACTGTTTTGGTTCACTCACTGCTCTGGTCAGTGCTGTTTTAACATGCAGCAGACGGCTGTTTTCTAAAACAAACTCTAAAAACACACTGTACACTTCATGTCCAGCACAAAGCATCAAGACAGACCAGCTATAGTGGACATAGTAGACGGTGAAGGAACTGAAGAGCACTCTAACAGAAGCAGATAGAGATCAAAGCAGAGCAAATATTCAGATATAGCTAGTGTTTCCCATGAATGCTGTTATCTTGGCAAATGACCAAGGTGCTGCCTCTCCTGCCCAGGTAAATGCATGTAAAATATTAACAGAGAACTGACATTTTCAGCAATCAAAACCATGTCAGCTTTCTTCATCAAATAAAGAGGATATATCATGCAGCGCTTTAATCCTGTGCTGTCACACAATCTGCATTTAAGACATTTAAAATAACTTTAAGTAGCTAAACTCTAATTTAAATATTGAACACTGGTCATTGTGACACAGATTTGACAGCTATCATTTTCTGTTCAGCTGAATCTTTTTGATTTTAAAAAGATTAAAAAAAATCTATTCACCATGAGAACTGAAAAGATTCCCAGAGGCTTTGCAGCATTGTGTGTGCATGCGTGTCTGTGTGTGTGTAAACTGCCAAAAAAAAAAAAGAATGACCACACTGGTCACCACTACAAAAATGATAAAATGACTGATATGCAAACATAACTACAAAAAATATTCAGCATAAATTAACCACTAAAAAATTACTCATGAAGTTGTGTGGTGTCCATTTGTCACACACAGAGGAGACTGAAAGTGAGCGAAGAACAGAAATAGAAGTGATGGGTGTCCCTATCACAGCTGTGACTTCTGTTCAATTTGAGTCAGTGCTGATTGTTTCTACACCTTCTTTCCTTGATATGTGAATCTGTTTGAGAGGTGATGAGATAAATTTTCCCCCAAAAATTTGAAAAATGTATTTTGAGTTGGACAATTTAGCATCCAAAACCAAAGCAAGAACGTGCTCATGCTTGGTCAAGAAACAATCATACAAAACTGTGTACCTTCAATTATATGAAGCACTTTTGTTCAATAAAGCATGTTTATTCCCGATTTTGGCCACACACAGCAATTTTCACAGCCAAAAATGTTTGAAACATTTTCTCGTGTAGATAAATCCAAAAACCCAACCACACATTTTTATCTGGACAAGGAAAACTGAGCTTTTGTAAAACAATGACTCACTCACTCCTCGTTTAATGCCAGCACAATTTTGCTGCGTGTTGGTCAAAGGAGGATGACGATGCAAACATTTTGCTATTTGGAGACAAATAGAGATTTTTTAGGAAAATGACCTGTCACCTAATGCAATCATCACACTTAACTAACATTTTTAGGCTTGGTTGGTTGAAGCTTTATTTATACTCCAGTGCTGAATCTTGCATGTAGCCTACACCAATATTCTGAACAATTATACTTGTGTGCTGGTGTCCAATCACACCACCAAAATGCGAGTTGGTAGTGAAGTTTCTATGCAGCCAAAACAAAGCAGATCATGCCGGAGATGGAGCTAATAAATGTTTAACAGCAGTTACTTTTACCCAAATTACTGCAACAGACAAGAGAGAGAAGACATCAAAACCAGTCAATGCATGGATTAGTAGAGCTGTGGAAATGAGAAACTGACGTGTGGATACATTGGCAGGGTGCTGGCCCTTGCACTTACCAGATACAATTACAGCCTAGTCATTTTTTTCCACTGAGGCATTATCTTTGCACTCATCAGTATGCCGTGAAAACACAGCATACTACTACCAAGCAGACCAATCACATTTGCTGCAGTCAGTCTTTGTCACTGCGATGTTTGGTATCAATGAATTCACTGCAATCTCAACATTTATATGATGTGAATGCAAAAGTTTAAATCCCGAGCCTGTGACAGCCCTCATAAGACAATAGTGTTCATGCCAGATGGTCCAAGATCATTTTCAGGGCATTAAAAGTAGACCATGAACTGAGGAGGAGACGAATTCCAATTTCAAGATCGAGGTGATCAATGAGGCAGAGTCTAATTAAAATATATCCTATGTTGTCATTTTGGCCTATTCAGTGAAGATAGTTTAATTTAAAATAAAAATCAGCTTACTTTGCTTTCTGAGTTGTCTTTTCAGTATAGCAAGTCTTTTCAGTATAGGAAGTATACTCTCAATGTAAGAAAAATGAATGTTTTTTTTTTTTAACCTTAGCCTTATTGATACATTGGGAATAATAAATACTTAAGTAGACATGAAGAAAAAAATCTCTTAAATAATTTCTTGAGCAAATATTGAGCTCTTATACGGTACTCCAAGCAAACCTAATTTAACCATAGTAAATGTATCACATAGCGAGAAAAGAGAGTTGAAATGTGGTGATTTTTCAAAAAGTACTGATTTCAGCACATATCCCAAATTATTATTTGTATAAATAGTGTATGAACAGTTCATTAGTAACCACTCTAACAATAACAATAGGTTCATGTAAACAGTTGTTGGCTCAATTATCTGTAAAAGATGCATGAGAGGAACTCTAGTGTGGATGTATCAGCAATTGTTTCACAAGCTGCTTAGTGAAATATGAATTATTTGGACCTTTAAATGAGTAGTTTGACAGTGTGGTAAATTTTGCAGAGTTGGATAAGAAGCATAAATATGAAACTTCCAGCACCAAGTTAGCTCAGCGTATCACAGAGATGAAGGGAAAATGAGTTAGGTCTGTCAAGAGGTGGTAAAAATCCAATAACTCTAAAGCTCTTTTTTAAAAACACGTTATCTCCCTGAATTTGTTCAGAAACCAAAGTATCATAACTACACATAATAGTTATATTTGGGGCTTATTGAGACTCTCCCCTGGTTGTCTAACAAGGAGTTTTCTGTCATAGTTCACCAAAGTTGAATTTCAGATAAAAGATTTGCTTCTAATTGCAAGTGAATCACCTGAATATGATGATTCTACTGAAATGATTTGCTTTTGCTACAAACTTAGGCCCTCAAGCAGCTGAACAACATCCATTACAATCAAAGCTGAGGCAACGACACTGACATGGAGAAAATAATATGAAATGCTCTTTACATATTTGTCATTTAATGCACACAGACAGTTACTCTGTGCTGCACAAACTCTACAGAAATGAGAACTAAGCTTAGTAAAGGAACGCAGCGGAGTTATGTTACGATCGGTGTCTGTCCGTCTGTCTGTTAGCAACATTAGTCGAAAACGGACTAACGGATTTGGATGAAATTTTCAGGGAAGGTCAGAAATGACACAAGGACCAACTGATTAGATTTTGGCAGTGATGCAGCATATTTTCTGGATCCATGGGTTTGTTAAAGATTTCTGTATCATTGCGCGATAACGCCACTGTAACTATGACAACAAGTGAACACTACGTCAGCTGCCTGCTGATGATCACATGATTGTGATCCTACTACTATCGACCTCTGCAGACTTATCGGGGCTTATCCATCGGAAATGATACAAGGAACAACTGATTAAATTGTGGGGTTGTTTCTGAGTCACATCAATTCATGCCGCCTGCTACATATTTAGGTCATGCAGTTCCATATCCGTACATAACGTACAAATGCATAGCGCACACCTGTGCTCACCACAAGGTAATTTTTTATTAAAGATTTCATCCGTTGGAAATGATGCAATGACTGAGCAGCCTTGGTGGAGTACTGAGCTCTCTGAATGCAAACAGGACCTGACCAAGAGGCACCAACAGGAACAAATTCACATGTAAACCACAGACACAAACAGACATATAGACATAACATAGAACTAAAGTAAACAGGTCACCAAGCAAGAGCATGGAAGCACATACATGAGTGAAAAAAATGTGCATGAGGTGTAGGAAAGTGTTTCATTTGGATGATGCCAAACTTTCAATGACCGCTGACTTTTAGCAGAGGACAGAACAGCCTCAGAGATGTGAGAGGCTGAGTGAGGGGACTGGAGCAGCAGTGTGGTGCAGGAGCAGCTGACCTGTTTGTGTTTTATTACCCATTTTATTTTTATTTTTAAATGCATCACCGTCAAGTCAAAATGAGATTTGCAAACCTATTTTACATCTCCGTTTTACTCCACAAGTTACAAGCAAGACACAGATTTATCCTCGTATAAAAACATTTTCCTCGTGATGCATAGGACTGTGCTGGCAGATGCTATGCTAATGGTTGTTGTGTAATATGCATGCTGATGCATAAATTAGACTACAGCACAAGTTGATCAGGCTGAATCTGGGCTACACAGGAGCGGGGCGAGGAGTCGGTTCGTTCAAGCTGCAGAGGCTTCCATCAGTACAGGTCAGTCAAGGATGCCTCGATAGCAGGCTTAATATTGCAACAGAGAACATGAATAAAACAAATCTGATACCGACAGTACCGCTCCCTCCATCCATTACTTACAGCGGCAGGATATCAGAGCAGTCTTCAGGCCTGGGAAACCAGACACCCCTACGACTGAAGCACTCGTTAGGCTCTGGAAGTTAGGATGCGTGTCATGTAAACACAAAGACTTAACGTAGATCAAACTTAAACTGAGCTGTCAATCAGTGGCAGTCCTTGACCCTGGTCGACCGATGAGGGTTCTCCTGAGGCTCGGCTACAGTGACTGTCGTGGGCTGGTTGGACATGTGGCTGTCAGAGTTGCGCTCATCAACAATGCAGCACCATTACAACTAAAGAACAGCTGCAACATCAGGAGAGTGACAATGACAGATTAATGCGCATGCTCGTACATTTCTAAGTAGCCACAATTACATCCAGACAACTGTCAGAATAGTCAAAGAAGAGCCAGAGAAGAGAAAGAGGCTCAAGTTCTTGCAAAGCTTGATCAGTGATTTTTTTTACAGTTATCATATACTCTGTGTGTCGTGTGTGTGTGGGCTGATGGGTGGGAGTGATGCACAGACCTGATGATATTTAAATGTTGACAGAATGCCTAGTACTCATGTCCTCTGTCACTCTGTCTTCATTTCATCTCACTCCTCCAAACACACTGCATGAAATCGATGTGCGCCAGGCCTCCTCATGCTTAATGACACACCAGCTTTACAATTTGTCTGGGATTCTGGGAAAATGCTCCCATTTGTGTAATTACAGTATTCATCAGCACTCTATAATCCCATTTTACTGTCAATGTAAAGAAGTGGCTAAATAACTGTAATTCCCACCGTAATGCGCAAATCAGTAGCTGCTTTTCAAAAATAGACACCGACGGTTTCAGCTCGATTATAACCAAAAGCGCTAACCAGAAATCTATCATTAAACCATTATGTCACAGTCTATCCCCCTACTTGTCCTCTCACCTGACTCACTTGCTTTCAATATGCAACTCCCCTTGTCACCGATGTCCTTGTTGGTGTGTGTATGTGTGTGTGAGTGAGGTGTCAGCATTTTATCAGGAATCGTTCAGCCCATGGCCTGTCACCCCACCTTAAGGACGCAGCGAGGAGAGGCGAGGCTCACCTTTGCCATTGCTGACATTTTAATTTGTCACTGTTGGCCATCCTGTTTCCGTCAATAGTACATCAATGCATCAGAACAAACGCCAAGGGACACAGGAGGATTTCTGGGTTCGATACTATTGATACGCACTTCTGATTAAGGCTTCACTGCTGCAGCTATAGTGGTAGTTGGCCCTGGCCTTTAGGTGTGTCAGGAGAGGAGAGGAGTGGGAAGAGTGAGATGAGTGAGATGACAACAGATCACACCAGAGGAGATTATAGAAAGGTCAAATTTTCACGCATATAAATCTCCATTAAAGTACAGGCATGTGAGGTCATTAGGAGGCCAGAGAGAGAATTACAACAGCTTCCCAAAGCAATGCTTCATTTTAGTGGAACATTTTTATATTTCAGCATGTTCTCCTCATATGAAATCATGGGCAGTTAACCAGCGGCAGTGGTGCATATCCTTATTGCAGCGACCCACCTGACTTCCTCAACATGTGCCTGCAGAACAGGAGCAAGTTTCAATCACTGAGTATCTACTTTGGAGGCCAACGGTCAAGAATTCAATCTCAACCATCTGATCTGGACAATCTGAGTGTTTCCTCAACAGGACGCTAACATCTTCACAAAGTTTGGCAAGTGTAGTGCTTCCTATGGATATCACCAACTGGACCAACTGACTGGCACATCAACAATACCTCCTATGGAGCCGCATCCCCTGCATGGTTAAAAATGGAAAAATAAATAACATAACTAATGAATAAAATAACCATCAGTTACAGTCTAGTCAATTTTCCAATTCTTGTATATACAGCGGATAAATTTCTGATTCTAAACACGCACTCCCTCCACTGTACAGCCATATATGCACACACACATTCATACATGTTTTTCCCGGCTGGGGTGGTCATTAAGCCCTAATGGTGGCGTCCGTCAGAGCGGCCGAGACACCTCTCCCAGACGTCAATACAGGTTTGGCACACCTTGGCCCAGGTGCCCTCTGAGACCCCACCACTGTCCTGCCCATGTCAGCAGAAACAGAAGCCACTGTGTCAGGCTGCTGCTCCCTCCATCCCTCCCTCCCTCTAAAGACCTCCATCCATCCCTCCCTCGCTCTGTCCGGTCCCAGGGGCAGCAGGTCAGTCCTAATTGTATGCTAATCAGGGCATTGTGCACGTCTTTCTAACTGCTGACAATCGATGGGTGACATCAAGGTATTGTAGCCAATGCAAAAGAGAAGCTTCGCAGTAAACAAGCAGGACAGGATATGGATGCAGAGGAAGCGCCTGTCATTCCTGCCTGCAAAGTTTTCACTCTGTATTCTATTTTTACTGGTAGTTCTTTCATATTATTGTCATACGCATGCAAGAATTGTCACTTGACACATGTTATCTATCCACTACACACAACAAAAACACCAGCTTTTCAGCGAGTGCCACTATTATGAATAGACTCTTACTCATTGTCATTGTGATGACTGTGATGTGAGTGAAAGCTTTTGAAGGCTCAAGGTCTCCATCCACTACTACTGTAGTGTCTATTCATTTTGCCTCTGTTCTCTCACTTTCTCCCCCTCAAAGTACAGACACATTATAATGATGCTCCGATAAATCTGTTCCAACTTCCAGTTAAACCAAAACTGGCAGTTGTAAATGAATGAAACATGGATAAGCAGAGATGACGCAGAATCTGATGAATAAATCCCTCAATATGGCATGTGTGTTTGTAATAAGCCACTCTGTATGGGCGTACGTGTTCGTGTGTCTGTGCATGTGTTACTGCTTACGTGAGAACAGGAACGTGTGAATGCATGTTTCCATGTGCCATGACGAGAGCGTGCACCGAGTTCACCAACTCTAATGACTCGTAATGACTTCTAGCATTTTACTAAGTCTAATGTGTATTATTTTGGTATGATGCGGAAAAAAACTAGTTGGACAAATGTGATGGAGTAGATAAACATACATCATGAGCTAGAAAAGGTAGAAAAACTATTCAGTGAGTATTGTCAGACTTAGTTTTTGCTTATTAGAGCTCAGTTTGGTAATTTTTCCATTGTTTGTGAGAGCAAAATTAAGTAGTAAACAGCAACACTGTCACGACAACCTGGAAAAGTACCCACAATGATCAAGAAATAGTAAATCAGTGAAGTGCAGAAAACTTAAATTTGAATAAGGAAGAAAACCTAAGGGATTAAATACCCATGTTTGCATTCAAAAGCACAGTTAATCATTTTATTATGCTCTCTGAAACACCAGGTCCTAAAAATATTAAAGCAAAGTATGTTATAATGTCACCTTGGCTTCATACTAGTTTCAGCAGACAACATCACATCACCCCGATCCTGGCTTCTCTTATTGGCTCCCTGTTTGTTGTAGAATTGATTTAAGAGTTTAAAGCACATCTGAGCCTGGCCTCAAGCTTCATAACAGAAACACTGACCTCAGATGAGCCAGCAGTCAGCCTTGGATCATCAGGTGGGACCCCTCTGGCGGTTCCAAAGTCAAGGCTTAAATCTAAAGGTGACCGTGCTCTTGCCATCAGGGCTCCTCAGCTTTGGAATGACTCGGAATGACTTTGAATCATTGCCTTCTTATAAAGCACTTCATAAAACCTATTTTTATAGACTTGCTTTTTTCTTAATTTCACCTAATTTTGCTCAGCTTTGTTTGGACTTACTGTCTGGCCTGCTGCTGTTATTCTGCATTCTGGGTATCCTGCGTTTGATCTGTGTGTCAGAGCACTTTGTAAACCTCTGTATGAATCACGTTAGTATTATTTATCACTGCCCTCTAGAACAACACAATAAACCCTTTTTTGATCTGACAACCCAATCAGTAGGACAACATTTCTCAGTCTTTCAGCTGTCACAGATAACTGTAGTGGTTAAGGTGAAGGGATGTTCACTGGCACACTTACAATAACTGAGGGTTGGTTAGGGTTACAGAATGGTTTTTGTCATGGCTAAAAGAAAACAATCTTGACTGTTGACTCCCAAAAAGCAGACGCCCAGGTTGAAGTCAAACACTGACCCATCCATCCACCTCAACCTCATCCCCTTGTGGACTTTGTGCCTTTGTAATAATGGTACCTGACTTCCTCCTTTTTCCAACCAACAAGAGTCATTGTTCTTACCTGTCTACATTTTCCATTTCAATTTGAAAAACATCACATTACTGAAGATAAAGAAGCTATAATTTCCATTCTACAGTAACTCTAATGACCGCAGAGGGAAGCACCTCCATTCCAAGGTCCCTTGCTACTACTAATCCTATTTCATGATGTCCTGCAGACTTGTAGCTGGCTCTGCAAAGATGTATACTTTACAGATTTCAGCATTGTTCTTGCTGGGTAAAATATTATTAAAGAAAGGAATCCACAAAAATCTGCCCTTACATAAAAACTATGTGATCCACATATGGTTTTTATGTATGTGAATAAATCAAAACCCTTATTAAGCCTTACATTTGCCAACCAGTATAGCCGCAGTTTACATTCATACCAGTTCGAACTTATAAATAATCATTGATAGAAACACATAAAATACATAAAAACACACAAATACAAGTCAAATTCCTTGCAAGTGCTCATGTATTTAGCCAGTAAAGTGAATTCTGATACATTACAAAGATGTAGTCATGACAGCACACAATGCTTCAAATATGGATGTTTCTGCAAAGAAGCTACAAATTTTAAAATGTAAATGCTACACATACATCTTCAACCCAGAAGCATAAATCTATACAGTCACCACAGTTTCAAGATGAGGCACGGTGTTAAATAATGGTACGAAAAGTGGTATTGTAACATTGTAAAGTCCCAGCGACTTTCACCACTGACCTCTAAATTCTTACAATTTCATCCTTGAGTACAAGTTTGTGTTTGTGTCATATGTAAGGAAATTCCCTGCAGGCGTTCCCGATATATCATGTTCACAAGAATGAGACAGATGAAGAATCACAGTGTTCTGTGACCACCAAAGCTTAACGACTTCATCGTTGAGTCCAAGTGAATGTTTTCTCCAAACTGATTAAATTCTCTAAAGGCGTTTCTGAGATATCGAGTTCACCATTGGATGAAATAAAAACCCCATGCGCCTCCAGCTCCGTTTTGGAGGAACAAAAATGCACCAAAACAATCCTTTAGCCTTCCGTGTGTGTTTGTTCTGTCATCTACTTCCAGTTTCGTTCTCATGTCGCCGCTCAGTGAAGTGTTTTACTCTGTTACTCCACCATCTTCTCCCTTCCTCACACATCTCTCATCCCACTCAGTTATCTCCCAAATTTCAACTGCCCCTCCTGTTCTCTTCCATGTCTCCATCTCTCACTTGCCTTTAATGCACCCCAACAGGTCCCATGGTTCTCTCCCTCCTCCACCTCCCTTACTGCACCTCTTTCCCCTCATCCCGTCCCACAGGCCTCCTGATATCGGGGTCAGTGTAATCCCACCATACGTAATCTCCAGCTTAATCCTTTCAATCTCCCACGATTAAAACAAAAAAAGATGTCCGAACAAGAGCTGGAAAAATTGCGGTCTGCTGCGCAACAGGCTTCGTGGTTGCTTTGGGAGGACAGTGCATGGGTGAGGATGAGGGTAAAGAGAAGGGAAAGGTAACAAAACAGAACGTGGTTTTATATAAAGGGGTGTGGGGTTAATTCCAAGAGCTGTACATCAGTACAGCGTCTCTAACCTGTGTGTAAACATCTCATCTCTGTCAGTCTCCACAGAAATGAACGCCGAATGAGCTTCAGCATTATTGGAGCAACACAGGGTCAGCTAAGGTAATGAGACTGAACTAAAAAGCAGTGTGTCTATATTCCAGTGGAGGAGAACAGAGCGCTGTGAGGTTAACAATGCAGAGATCTTCACCATCACTCACTAGTCTTTCATCTCTCTATCCCTTTAACCCCACCTCCCTGCTTAAGGAGGCAGCACAAAAATCAGATCATCATGACACTCCCTGTTCAACATCTTTATTGTTCTTTGTATAAAAGACCTCTGTGTTGTAAAAACAACCACCTCAGCTACACAGACAGAATGACAATCTTGTCCAAACTAAAATACTGTCCTTGAAGAATAAAGGGGGTAAACTTTTTTTGTTGCAAGCGGTGATGAAAAAGCTCCCCAACGTGAGGGCCTTCTGTCATCCCACAGGTACAAACGAGGTCATAAACTTCAACTGCATGAACACACACTCTGTCGCACACTGGGACTCCTCTAGTCTGTGATCGGGCGTGTGCTGCTGCTGAAGAGATGGCAGCCAGCCAGACCACATGTGTTCTGGAGCTGGATGGATCTGGACCCTGAAGGGAAGCTGAGGCCATGTGACGAGCCCCTGTTAGGAACGCCTGGATTCCCTGCTGACAGGGGCAGAGCAGAACCGACCCGACAATGCCGCTCCGGATCGATCCCGCAAGGACAAAGTAGCTGCTGAGACAGAGAGATGAAAATGGCCCTGGTGACTGGCCCACTGGTGACTTCCCACCACACTACTGGGGTGGAAGATGACCTTGTTTGTCTCTGGATCCCAGCGGCTGCTTTAATCTTTCTGAGATTCCTGCCTCCCGCCCTTTACAGTGCAGGTGAATGGCACTGTGACTGCAGTGCTTCCAGTGAAAAAAAGGAGGTGGTTATATTCCTATTTTTCCTCAAAACACACAAAAAAGCAAATAATACATTTATGCTTTTTATAAATATTGTAGCACACTAGCTGTGTTTTACTCCACAAATGAAAATAACATCCAGGATATGCAGTAATTACTCCTGTATCAGAAAAGTTGCCTTAAAATTACAGTGTTCAGATGTTTTAGGAAATAATTTGGCCCAGTAGGAAAGGCTGGATATTTGGCATAAAGTTATAGAAAAGGTTCGGGGGAGATATAATGTAGGGCTAAACACCTGACATCCCCTCAAGACAGTAGCTCCAGGCAATCATAAGATAGATGAAGATGATCTAAGAAGATGAAACATGCTGATGCAATTTGCTATCTATATCTCCTACAACACTTGAAGTTATCCAAGGTGCAATCAAGAAGTTCAGGATTGCACATATAAAAAGGAAGAAAATGTGCCGGATTTAGACTTGACCACTACCCCCTTCTATGTGGCGTTCTTGTGCAATGATGTTCTGCTCCTGGTAGTCCTGCTGCATTCAAAATAATCCCTGGAAATCCCATTCTGTAAGAAGTTAAAGCACCATCTGTGAAGTGGCGCTGGATCTCTTCACTGTGTCATAGCAGTGACTCTAAAACATGAGTTTGATGTTGGTGAAAGTTAAGAAATCATTTGGAAGTAGGGCAGGTGGAGAGCAACAACTGCAGTGGTGCAGCAAAAAAAAAACCAAAAACTGAGGTGACACAAATCAAATTTTCTCCTTCAGATACCGTAAAGAATGTCACAGTAGAACTTGGAGTTAACAGTCTGACCTGGTGGGACGAATTCACAATGCAAAATCCTGTCAATGTTGAGCAAAACAACATGGCATGCTGTTGGAGGTGCTGCTGACCAGACAAGCCTTCTTAAGCCCTGGAGAGTCTTCCATCGAAAAGCTGTTTCCTGTCTGGGTTTTAGATGAAAATCCAACTTTGGCTTCAGTCCGTTTTATTCCGAATTTGACGTTTGCTCTCTGTGCAAGTTTGTGGTCCATGATGAAATTACAAATACACACCTGCAAGTTATTAGAACAGGACTTCCAGGGAGTAATTCAAGCCTGGCAGGAGCACTGGGAACAGAGTATGGCTGGATGAGAAGACCCTTAGATGGGAATGGCAACCAAATTCAAAAACAGAATGGTTCTGCCTTGTACAGATGCAGTGACTGCATTGCAGTCCCAGAAGTTTTTGATGCACCTTGAATTTTGAAACCTTTGTAATTTTAACAAGTTAACAATAATTATTAAGTTGTCAGTGTGAAGAACAACTACAGCTCCCATTAATATGTATAAATGTGGCAGCACGTAAAATATGACATTTCAACAACTGCCCTCTCCCTTTTCTATGACATCCATGCACTCTCTTCTAATGCCAACATTCATTCAACTGGTCTCTTCTATCGTGATGTTTCACCCTCAAAGGCCTTTGGGCTGCATAAATAAAGCTGACTTATTAGAAAGAAGAGAGGTCAGGTACATGTTATTACTGTGTCTGTGTGATTGTAGATTTTGTTTTCTTCTAAAACGCAACCTTCAGCTCTCTTTTTAGGGAAAATGAACAGTAGCACATCTTGTGTCCCTGTTCCTCTAATCCACACAATTCAGTGTGAACAGTCCTCTAATCTACAGAGAACAAGGACATCTACACTCACTGGAACAACTTTCTACAAAAAAAAAAAAAAAACAAGCTCCTGTAAGTGTAGACGTCCTTGTTGCTCTGTAGATTATACAGGTAACAATAACTTATTAAACTGATTTTTTTTCAATGCTACAAGAGGTGAACAATCCTTTAATACACAGAAATGAGACAATATGTAAAAATCTAATTTCTCTTACCCTCTCTGACACCACCCAGATCACACTCCCTAAAAAACAAACACAACAGTTTGATGGTTGTGGACCACTCTGGACATTTGTCACAGGGCTTTTTAATAGGGAAACTTGAGCAGTAGGGGCAGATGACAAACCATAAGACTTCCGCTTCTCTTATTTCACACACTTATGTGAATCCAATACCAGTGGAGCAGCACTGGCCCTCTTCCCTTCCCCTGCTTAGCACTCCATCCACTGGGATAAGTGAGCGGAAATACAGAGAGAAGGTGAAAGAGAGAGAGAGAGAGAGAGAAGAAGAAGAAGTGAAAGTGTGTGTAACATCAAGACAAAGAGATGGAAAAAGGGTTAGCGGGTGCAGCAGAGAGCAGAAAAGGAGAAGCGTGGGGAGCCCAGGGGGGCAGCATGCAGGAGGAGGCAGGGAGACTAACAGTTTTTTTGGAAGATGTGATTCAAAGTGAAAGAGATAGATGTGTTTGAGATGAGAAGATGAGTTTAAAGGAGTGAAGGAGAGAGGGGAGGAAAGTCAGAGGAGAACTAGAAAACAGCTGGCTTAGAGGAATGCGGTGAAAAAGGAGAAAACCCCCCTCATGTGAAGACGAACCTGCATTATTCATGTTCTGCTCCTTTTAGAAACAGCAGCTTCATCAGGACAGGGTTGCTTGACTGTAGCAATGCAGTGTGTGTGTGTGTGTGTGAGGAAGTATGTGATGCACTGAATTCTGCTTGTAGTGGCATGTTTGTTAGTTCTGCGCTTTCTCCGTTCGCTACACTTTTCACCGTCCTCGTGTGCAACGTGTGTGTCAGAGCACACAGATGTTCATGTGTGTGTGTGTGTTTAAGTGGAAGTGGATCTGTGCACCTTCACCTTGCTCTGCTCTTCACCCTCACTCTCCCTGACTGCACTCTACAAGGCCATTAGAGCTCCCTCAGGCCCACGGAGGCAGCTCGTCTCTGTGTCTGCTTTCATGTGTCAGTGAGTGGGCCCAAATGTGTGTGTGCGCGCACAACTGTGTGTGTCAAATCCACAAAGAAGCGCATGGTAAAGTTGAACTGTAGTATGTTTTCTTTCAAGCCAGCGTGAACTGCCATATGTGGGTGTCCAAGTCATGTGTATTTCATTATCAGGATGTAGACAAAGACGCTTTTCTGCTCGTGTGTGAGAATTTTTTTCATGCACAGGTGTGTGTGAAAGCATACGGTACGAATGCGTGTGTGAGCATCTACTCAGGCGGCAGCCTGTGCATACAGTGTGTACAGCTGCAAACAAGCCTCGGTAGGGTTGCAAAGGGGCTCAGCAGGCAGTGCTGGTCTGATCAAAAGATCCCCGGGTCTCTGAAATACACAACTCAGGCTTTACCACTGTTGACTGCCAGATTAGCATGCTGAGAACAAACATCACCATACAAATATCGGATAAAAAAACATTCTTAAGAAGAGTCAGCGCTCCCACCCACTCTCCTCACAGCCAATATGTTAAAATGTGACAATGTTGTTACAGCTCTGCACAAAGACACAAAACGGAGAGAAAGCAAAGGAGAGAAACAGAGGGAGAGGAAAAGAGACATCTTTTCTGCTGAAAAGAGCAATGTATTAGTCACAGCAGTTATCTCAGACGTACAACAAATATAATCAGAGGGAATGGTGGGCAAATGTTTCCAGTTCCGTAAACTGATTACAGTGAGGTAACCTGCACTGATCTGCTCCTGACCCCACAGATGCACTCAGCAAAATGTATTTGTGCTGTATATGAATCACACTTGATGGAGCAGGAAACAAGTGAGAAACCTGTGACCTGTGAATAATTACTGACCCACATTCTAATGAACCATTAATTCTGCAGCTGTATTCAGTTGTTAATAAGTGGATTCATGATTTTCTAAGCGATGAGAGGCTGATTTATGCCATAGACTAGTATCTTCAATGAGCCATATCAGGATCATGTTCAGAATATGCTCAGCTTGTGCTGCTTTGACTTTGAACATACAATATACTTTATAGAGTAGGCAAAAAAGACTGGAAATATAGAAACCAGCCATCATTTGGGCATGAAGATTGGCTTACCATTGATCTTTAAAGCATTAAAATAATTTGATACAATTGAAAACCCTTTTTAAATTATGTCTCAGTAGAAATATGTATCTCTTTTTATATATTTTCTTTCCCACTGACTCTGATTTGAGAATAGACTGATTGAAGCCAAGACGCTACAGGCAAAACACAGTTTTTTATGCATGTGTCAATTTTGAGGTTTCGTTTTGATAAAACTCCTGTCAGGCAAATGAAAAGATAATGTCCAAAACACACATTTGTGTGTTTATCTTATTCTCTTTCACCTGTGGACATTTATGAAAGTAACATCCATTTAAAGAGATAACATTCCCCTTTATTTAAATTAATTAAACTTTTTTGTACATACAAGTTCAGTATACATGTGATAAAACAAAAAAGTGTCTTAATTTGATCTGCTGTAGAACTTTCATGATAATATCTATACTAAAATTTTACCTTAAATTATTATGCTACCTAGTGCCTCCACTTACGCATCTCTTTCAACAACAAGATAGGTTAGCATGTTTTTATTACTCTTAATACAATATTACATATACTTTGAGCTTTTTGTCATGGTAATAATTCCTCCTCCTCCTCATACTGGCTTTGAAAAGGTTTTCCATACAGTCTGACAGACAAATATATTCGGTATCTTTCAAAGTATTATCATAATCATGTCAGTGTGAAATTCCATCTTTGTGTTTCACTGCATGGTGTTTCCTTGCATTGGAGGGTTTAGAACACAAAAAGGGAATTGTTTATAAAAAAAAGACAACTCTGGAAGACACTCACTCAGTTTGACTAACTCTGAGTGTTGAAGCCTCGCATAACTTTGGCTGAACTTTTAAATGTATTTTTTCACAGAACAAGGATTTTGTGACTTCTGCTCTGGATCTTTTACACTAGAATCACATTAGAGCCAGTATAGAGAGGGAAAACAATTGCAGCAAGGGATTTATTAGTTATACCACTGCACATGTATGGGTGTGTGAGTGCTGTTTTTGAGGAAAAATTGGGAAAAATAAGTGAATCTGTTTGGTGAAGGTTTGATCATATCAACAACCTGAAAATAACCCACTTCCCAGCAAGAAACTCCAATCAAATATTAGTGTGATTAAATTTTCTTTTAAAATGCTGCCTGTCGGCATAGCCATGTGCTAAGGCCCACTCCAGGGTTTTAAATATGTATTTTGAAGGTTGTTTAGGTTTTAATGTTATTCAACAGAGTGACTTGATGAGAGAACTGTTTGTTGAATCCCTTCCTACTACTTCGGATTATTGCTCGTCCAAATGCTTTCATTAGGGTGGACCTTTGAGTTTTGATCTGAACATGGATTATAGGATATTTACCACTTTTGCCCTCTAACCTGTGTAACATCCGCAGCTGCTTTAATGCTGGAATGAGTGCAGCAGAGGTCATGGGAGAACACAGGGAGGCCCTCCTCTGAGTGAGTATGCAACGCCCATAAAAATCAACTTAAGTCCGCCACTAAACAAGCAGCTTTTTGATTCTCACTAATTATGAAATGGTTAAACATTCTGTGCGTGTTTCTCTCCTGCGCTTGAGTTGAGCCGCCGTACAGCCGCAGTCTTCCACCGGCCCTCAGATGAGGCTCGTCAATTAGAGCACAGGCCAAAGCGTGGCATGTTAATTCGCTGTAAAATATTCCTCCTCCAGCGCTAATTAGGTGCTAGCTGTGGTCGAGGAGCGCTGTTCACCGAGCGAGAGCAGTCTGTGCTGCATAGCAGTCCCCCGGTATCGTTTGGCTGACCAAAGCAGCCGCGATAACAGGGAATTATTTTAATTAACCGGTGCCGCCTTCTGCAGCTAATGAGCCTAGTTAAAACGAACCCGACATCTTGCTGCAGCATGCATGTTCCTGGATCCAGAACCGAGCATAATATATACTTTAAAAAAAAAAAAACTATGCGAATACATGCATTACAAGATGAATAGATAAGAAGCACACGTGCACAGATAGGCAAGTACTTTGAAAAGTGTGCATGTAGTAATGACACTGGCACTGATACTTACAAGGAATCACAGAGTGTCAAACCTTTCTAGTGCGTCTACATATGCAATATGAGTTAACGCGACAGGTCGAGTAACAACAATCACAACATGCAAGGAGTTCCAGTGTACTGAACAGAGGAGACAACAGTCTCTCACTCCTGGAATCTTTTAGTCCACATACAGAAAACAGAATGATGAATTTCCTGTGTGAATGTGGGAGAAGGACACTTTTTTTTTCTTCTCTCTCCTTCTAACTGAGTCAGAGTGAGAAAAGAGGAGGCTTTGAAACTCTGCCCAGTCTCCTGCACAGAGCAGCAGAGGAGGGAAAAAAAAAACAAGTTGGCCCTCATCACGGTTATTACTCTTCAGTTGTGTAACAGCGACATTTGCCCCAGTCTGAGGCACATTCATCTCTACCTCCGAACCACCTGCGTTCTCAGAACTGCTGGCTATCACATCCTCAACCGCAAAAATATCTCGGTGACGCGCAGGTGACACTCGCTTTATTATACGAATGGGGTGGCAAGTGTAGTACAGTAGGCGCAGGGCTCGTGAGCTGGGAAAAGCAGAGACTTGCAGAATCGCAGCATGACAGAGCGTTTTATATGCATTGAGTAAAGTGACAGCACGTGTGCAAATGCTGCATCGCTTTGTAATTCCATATGTCTGGGGATGAGGCCTGGGCATTCTGGGAGCTGACACAGGAGATCAGGTGGTCTCTCTCTGATGAGGTAATCACCATCAGGGCTCCGAGTGCAGTGAACTACACAGTTAACTAACAGCTCTGAGACAACCTGCACCACCCTCATGTCCACTCAAGCACACTGCAGATGTCTAACCTCAAATCAGCGACCCCGGCCTGTGGTGAAACGCTGCTGTTAGCGCAGAGGCCCTCATTACCTTTACGTAGGAGCTGAACTTTAAATTAGTCAACATGGCATATTCATTAGCGTGCTCGAATTTACCTCCTCTAACCCGCTAATGCGCAATACTACACTTCATCTGCACATCACACATCTTACTATCATACTTAGTCTCTCATCTACAACCAAGCAATGCTGGCGGCAGCAGCAGTCAAGGTCATTTGATGAGAGCTGGAGGTGTATGTGATGTGAATTCACTCACCGGATTGATTCCTCCCGTACGTCCTAATGATCAAACCCTGGTGGATTTAGAGGATAGTCAGGCCCCTTAATGAGAGTGTGGAGGATACTGGTGTACAGGGAAATGAGATACTGTAGGTACACACTGTTACAGTAGAGAGGGCCAAATGAGAGGCTCTTTCATGGTTTGAACTGCAGATCATGTTCGCAGTGAGAGAGGAATAACCCAACTCATCTTATTAATATAAATTTGACAAGCTTGGGGGGGGGATGTCTACAGCGTATTACAACTTTCTGTTTTCAAGATGCTGTATGTGGTGCATAAATATTTTCTATTTTTAAAGTTTTCGCAAGGAGGTACCACATGTTTATAATGTGATCTGCTACTGTACTTCAACACTGAACAATAAGCAAAGGATTAAAGTTAATCAGGTCCACTGTGTTAGAAAATACTATATTTTCTGTCTTTTGATTTTATTTCTCTGGTTTTGCAATCATTAACTTTAATGTTTCAACTGCTAGGTTTTATTGTTTCTTTTATTTTTATTAAACATGCTACTAAATAAAAGAGTTGTACTGCTCTGTGAATAAATAAAAGTGACTCAAGCATCTATCCCAGGCCAAGATTTAACCAGATCAGATAGAAGGAAATGCAGCTGTTTCCCCTTATTACACACCAACACTCACTGCTGACACACATACACAGGCACACGCACACACACACACACACACACACACACACACACACACTGACACACACACGCACGCACGCACACACACACACACACACACACACACACACATTTACTTGGTACTGAAGGCCATTCCAACTCATGAAAGCATCTTGTGAGAGCAAAAGTTGTTGTGTTTAAGAACTGATCAAATACTCATGACTGCAGTCGGTGCGTAAACTGGCAGCTGTAATAAAATCCTATGACTGTGGTGGGAAGTCAGCAGTTGCTGGTGAAGGGAACAATACAGAAAGAACTTTATCCATTCCTGGGAAGACGACTACAGATGAACACTTTGCTGACTGTGGTCCTCTGATCACTAATGGTCCTTGAATTCAAGCCTTATTTTACATCTCACAATAAACCACTGTAATTGAGAGAAGCTGTCTTCTATCTCAAAAAACGAACACGCTCCACACTACTGCCACCCCAATACAACTGACTCATTAGTGTGTTCTGCAAAAATTCTCTTTCCAAATATTTAGTTATGGTAACTGCTTAATGCACATTTTTGAATTACTGTACTTTTTTGAAGAAATAATCCCTACTTAGAAAAGAAATGTGCTCTGTGGAATACTACCCCACCATGTAAGAGACGTCGAACTATGCAAGGCAGCTGGAATCTCAGCAAAAATCCATCTCGCCGGGTTTCAAGCTGTGAGCTTGTGGTCAATCCGCAGTTTGTCAGACCAGTCAATTTCTTTTGAGGTACTACTGGTAGTCGAGGGTGTGTTTTAGTCAGTGATAGACAGTGATGGACAGATGGTTGATCCAATAAACTGGGAAGTATTTTTGAAAAGGGCTCGTCCTTTTCACAGCAGTTTCCAAGGACAGTTTCTCAGGTGGTTCTGTGCAACAAACCATCTGGAGACCACTAAAATAAAGCCCCGTCCACCTATTATCACAGGTTATGAACTTAAAAAACCATAGAATGTATCACATGAAGGATATTTTAAGCAGTTGAAACCATCATTAGTTCACATGTAAAAAAACAGGTGAGGAAAAACATCTTTTTGTCTTGTGATCCTTACAGGCGCATCTTTGGACAAGTAGGGAGGTGATCTAGATTGTACATACAAGTGATAAGGTATTGCTTTTGTTTCTTTTTTATTTGTGGTTTTGCTCCTGCTTTTACTCACCCAAGTTAGTGTTTCAAAGTTTCTGTAAAATAAAGTGGGAGGACGGAGAGGAAAGCAATTAGGATCAATCTTGAAAAGGAGAAGAACAAAGTGGAAGTACAAAGTAATAGAGTAACAAAAAAGCTACGACACCAACAAAAAGCAAACAAAAACAAAAGAAAACATAACCTCCAAGCATTAAAAATGTGTGCACTGAGATGAAGGTCCCTATAGTTCTGAGTTCGGATACCCATAAATCAGTGTCCTCTGGATACGTGGACGTGAGGGTTTTGTAGCCAGAAACTCATTTTGGATTTAAACACGTCTTTGCTTGCTATGATTGAGCAAGTGGACGCGTATGTGTGACAGTACAACACGGCACTAATGAGATCCCAAACCAGCACCAAGCGATGCTGGAATTAGTGCCTTTCACACCCTCTCCTCCTCCTCCTCCTCCTCCCCCTCCATCCAGCCGCCCCGTAATTCTCCCAACCCTTCGACTGGCTTTATTAAAACCTGGACATGAGGCATAGTTGAAAAATGAGCTGAACTCAATCTCGGCTTTAGATGGACGCAGTCCGGGTTGTGCACTCCGGAAGAGTGGTGGGAAATGACCTATGAAATACAGCCTTGTCTTTAAATACATTACAGCCTTTGTTACACACATGTAGAGTTGGAGTGTAGGCTGCACACACTCAGACACGCTCATGCAAAGCCTACGCACACACATGCACACGCCAAGCATCGGAGCAATTATGTGATCAGTGTTTCATGTAAGAGATGGAAGCGGACAGGGTGCTGTTTTATAACGAAATCTTCGCTTGAGACAAAGCCTGAGCGGCGATGAATTGTCTGATTCACCAGATTACAAATGAGTAAACAGTTAGCCACGCTCAAAATAAAGGAGTTATGAAAATGCTACATTTTAAATAAGGTAAATCAACACAATCTCCCAGTGTCTGCAGCCAACTCACACAGTGGGCCTACCAGATGACAGCGCTTAGAGAAGTAAAGCAAACAGTGTGCTGCTTCTTATCAAAGAGCTCCTGCTGCGTCTGACTGGTTCTAATGAGGAATTAGTAGAAAAAGATAAATAAACAAACTCAGATTTTACTATTCACTCGCATCTTACAGTGCTCCACTGTTCCCCCACCCATCAAAGACCTGAGCAGATCTGAGTGATGGGAGCTTTCTTCACTCGCTCAATGCTAGAACTGTGAAATCTTATTGGCTTCTTGCAGCTCATGCTTTTCTGTGTTCCCATTGATTTTTTTTTTTTTTTTGTTAGGGGTTACAATACTTTCAGTGTTTGATTGACCAACTTATTAGTCGTGGCTCACAGAACAGCAGGGAGTATGTTTTCCTTGTCATTAAGGTGCTTTGCTGGGTCATTAGCAGTTGAGCAGGACTGCAGCACAAGGGGGAACGATGCATAAAGAGACATACACAAACACAAACACACACACACTGAATGAGCGTGGGTGGGTCACCACTGACTTTTGCCCATGGCCTCGGTCCACAGATGATTAAAGCCAGTGGTGACAGAGAGAAACGCGTGTGCTTGCAAACGCAGAAACAAACATACAAGTGAGCACACACACAGAGATGAAGATGACATCTGCACTGTGATGCTGCAACACACACACAGGCAAATAAACAGCTTTTGATCAGCTTTCAGGAGAGAGCTGGTCCACAAAAAATTCCTCGCAAACAGTGAGAGTGGCAGAGCATGTTCTGCTGCTGAGTAACGCAGGAAGATCATGGATACTCTGCCACAAATTGTACAACACAGAGTTTAACGTCAGACAACAGATTAACATATTAAATCAAAATCTGAGGCTAATCTGCAGGCTGCTTTTTTTCTTGCTCTTTACCCGTCTTTCTCTCTCTCTCATTAGTCGGGCACATTAGCTTTCCTGCTACTCTTAGAGCCAAAGAAAGGAAAAGACAGCCTGCGGCAAAGTGACCTTCTGGGGATGGAGGGAGGCCAGGGGAATTCTCTGACACCACTGATCTCCACCAAGTTCGGTCTCGGCTCAGACAAAACTCTGATCTGATGCAGCCATCAGTGATTGACAGGGGAGATGGAGTGAATTTTAAGCACAGTTTCCGTGCATGGGAGATCATTTGACTACAGACTGACAAGTCTGGTGATGGCTTCTGGCAAATTAACCCTTGAAGAAATGTCACGAAGAAAGATCTGAAGTGAAGACAGATCTTACGTTTGATTAAAGAGAGGGGATGCACATGGGAGAGAGTTGATCAAAAACTGGGCTTTGAGTTCCTCGTAGAATTATCCTGATAAATGAACTCTTGAAGGTCTTGTATGCAAAATGATGAGATTTACTGACCCCAAGACCGGCGTTTGTGAGAGGCAGCCAGGGAAGCATAATTAAAGGTTGCCGTTTGTGTTTTTCCTCATTCTCACCACTGCAGCTATATCAAATTATGTGGCTATAGCTCTGGGTGACACTTGAGAGACCTCCGGTGCCCCAGTATCACCGTTAGACCCTGTCACTGTCAGCGCTTCTGCACAGAGCACTGCTCAGCATGTCGCATAACCTGCAGTTCACCAATTTTGGTTTGTGCAGCGATAGATAGATAGATAGATAGATAGATAGATAGATAGATAGATAGATAGATAGATAGATAGATAGATAGATAGATAGATAGATAGATAGATAGATAGATAGATAGATAGATAGATAGATAGATAGATAGATAGATAGATAGATGGGAAGCATTTTCTCTCTTCTTACAAAGAGGTTGTGCATGTCCATAAACTGTGAATATAATGCACACAATGGCTTAAATAAAACCTCCATTTGATTTTACATGTCAGATATGTCTAGCCTTTATGTGTCTCTATTCAGCAATCTTAAAAGTGTCTGCAGGTACAAATCTCAACAATACGTTACTGTTTTGAAGCCCAGGCACCAGATGCTACCACAGCCTCACTGGCCTTGTGAGACAAAAAGGCCAAAAACACAAGCTGACTGAAAGGAAGGAAAACATAATTTATTTGTGACTGGAAGACTTGGAGTTCAAAAAAGCATGATGATGTTCAATTTAACAGTGAAAAGTGAAAGAACTAATGTAGATGCAGAAAAGAGTTAAGTATTTTAAATTGGCTAATGTATGACAGAGGTCAAAAAAGTGTTGTTAAAATAACATGGGACAATATTGTATTGTTAAACAGCAGCAGAAATACTTATTTTATGAACCTCAACCCTAGTCTGCACTATTTACAGTCTGTTCAAGCCAACAGTCTGTCCAGAGTCAAAGTTTACTAGTTTACTAGTTTACTATCGGCAAGACCTCACTCACTTGTGCTTCTCAAAACTGTAACAAATCACAAAAATAATTGATTATCAGTCAACATAATTAATTCATGATGTTAAGATTTGGTGTAGGCATAAAAACAACTTGCTTAGTTTTAGGAAAAGATTTGGATTAAAACAAGTACTTTGGAAGGTTATGGGAACATCAAGGTTTGGGTTAAAATGACTAAATGGCTAAACTAAGGTTAAGGGAGCTTCACTGATAACAATAAACAAATGGTTAAGGTCTAGTGTTTTGGTGGCCCCTCAGTCCACCCAGACCTCCTCCCTATGAGGACTTTGGTGGTCAATGTCACTTTACTTCCTCCTTTGCGCCTGTCATTTATCATTACTATAACATTAGAGGGCTTGTCATTTGAACATTTGTGTCGTTTTGGAGCATTTAGCAAAGCATTTAAGCTGTTGAGGAGGACTGTCTCATATTGCTACTGTGGTGAGTAGATTTGGCACTTTCTGCATATAACACAGTCTTAAACACAGGTGGGTCCAGTTGCCCAGACTTCTGGTCCAGTGGCCGTCCTCACCTGTATACAGTGAACCCCTATTCTTGCATTGGTACTTTTTCTAATATTCTCCCCAAGCAGTATTGTCTTGTGCTCAACTTCAGGGAAACTAAAAAAAAAAAAAAAAAATTGTTACACAAACAAGTCTAATGCTACATGTCCACTAGATGTGTTTGTCCTGCATGTTAATGCACCGCATCTGAAAATCGCCCACTTGGTGGGCATGTACTTGAGGCCAGCAGCCAGTGTTCAACTCCTGCAGACCTTCTTCTCAAACTATCCTGCCTGCCCCTGATTGGACAAACGCATCGACTTGAGAGCTGTCTGCTCCTGCATTTCAAGCCGGACCAACATGGCTGTTTTATTACAAAAACACTTCAGCAAAAAGCATTTCTGAAAGCATTTGAAATAGCCTGTGCAGTAGCTGACTGTCCTCGTTTTAGTTCACGAGGGCTAGTTGAGAGGTTTGACAAAAGTTTCGCGATGCAGCATGCAAAGGTCTGATGCATCGCAAAACTGCATCAAGTAGAAGTCGAGTATACTTTATGCAAATAAGCTGTGGCCCACTCCAGGGAGATGCACCGGATCGCAGCTCAAAACGCACCGCAATCGGACCAGCATGCAGCATGGTGTATATCACATAGACAATGAATGGGATGCGGGAAATTGCTGGATCTACCTCAATTGTCTGGAAGGTTTGGGCTCTGCAGTGGGCATCCCAGACTGTCATGATTTGTATTCTGTCAAAGCTCCGTGACTGTTCCACATTCACCTCAGTGTCGCTTATTTGATCACTAAGCAAACCACACATGGACTTGGAATCACTGTATTTGTTTTGGTTTTCTCCTACACCATTATTTCTAATTAGGGAAGAAACACTTCATTATTACAACACAAGGCCGGAACACAGAAAGCAATGACCATATGTATAATATGAAAAAACTAACAAATATGACTAGAAATGCTTTTAAAATATATTTATTACCAAACTGCTCCTCCTGCAGAAATAAAAAGCTGCTGGTTAGCACCAACATTGGCACTGAATACATGCAGCTGCACCCCCTCTCCTCTCTCTAAGCTTTCCCTTCTTCTTACTCCACCTTTCTTTTTACTCCATATGAAGCATCCCTACAGGATTTCTCTGTTTTCCCCTCAGCTTGTTGTGTTTGATTCAAACTTTTATTCCTTAAAACACACTCCCAGGCTCGACAAGACGAGCCAGAGATTCAGGCACTGTGATCTGAAGTCTCTTGGTTGGGTCCAAGGACCAGTGGAAGACAGAGCCGGAACAGCGCGAACCATAGATCTAAGAAATTGGGCATTTAAGGTGGTACGACAGTTCTGTTCCAGCACAACTTGGCCAGGATTGGGGGTCATGTTGAGAAAGACGGGGCAGACACAGATCCAATATGGTGTTGTGGAGTCGCAGAGATTAAGCCTGAATACATACCATTCATGCGTACATACTGACTTAAGTGTGTGTGTGTGTGTGTGTTTATGCATATGCATTATGCGTCTGTGAGAAAGAGAATGGGTGGGTGCAGAGGTGCACTTGATGTCTTTATTCTGTCGTCTGACTGGGGGCGAATAAAGCAGGTGCTTTCACGGCTCAGCACTTTCCTACGACTGTGCCAGCCCCGGGAGCAACCACACATCCAGTGTTAATCACCATGTTCCCTGCCATTTCACTCTCAAGCACACACACACACACACACACACAGAAAAATACTGACACACTTGGGGCACCCCCAATTGCCTGTAGGGAAATAGGGGGCTAATCCGACAGTGATCTAGTGACTCTAGAGAGAAACCCCTTGCACAGAGGAATGTCGCTGGCTTAGTGAAGGGAACTGTGTGTCTGTGTGTGTGTTTCTGTCTTAGACTGAAACTGGGGACACACATTGGACTTGAAACCTGCTTGTTTCATTACATTTTTAAATGGATTTGTAATGTTGCTGCACTATGTTATAAAAATGTCGAGGGTAGGCAAGTTTAGATTTTGAGTGATAAATTAACAAGTAAAGAAGTTAATATACACTGTATGTTTATTATTTAATTAATTAATCAATTAATTGAAAATTTGGCTGCTAATTTTCCCCAAAGGTCACTTATGGTACTGCAATCAAGAAATCCCCTGCAGCCCAAAACACATTTTCCCCAGAAATCGCAGTTACAAAAGACACATCTGTAAAACTGTTGGCTTTTACTCATCCTATTAAGACTTTGTAACCCCCTTTTGTAAGCCGTGGAAAAGTGAGTTTTCATTTTGATGACGATATCGCAGTCTACAGAGTGATGATGCATGCAATCAGACAATTATCCAGTATTGACACAGTGCTGTGGAGATTGGTCTGACTATGGGCCACGCAACAACTACCATACAGTGGGATGTACAACTCAAAAGCAAACCCAGAAGCTAGACAATGTTTGGCTCATATACAAGGCAAGCAACTTTCATTCATTCAGTGGGTGCCATTTTTGAGTAGTTGGTTTTCCTGAACACATCCAAGGTTACAATAATGGCATTTGTTAATAAGAACGCAAAGTACAGCTGAAGAGGATGTTATGTCATTAGCTTTTGCTGGATGATGAAGAAAATAGCACACCTTTTTCTATTAGTGTCACGTGTCACCCCCTTCATTCCATTTCCCACAGTTATCCAGTTAATTAGCCTTGTTCTTTTTGTTTTACCCTCTGTTACTGATTAGCAACCATACACAAATGAACCACTATTCAACCTTGTATTTACATACGGCCCCCTCCCTACCCTCCGACCCACTCTCTGACCATCCCTATGAAATGGGTACTCTCCATATGTTCTGGGTCAGCTTACCTTCACAGACTCATGCTCTGTGTTGGTCAGTCCACCGTACGCCCGAATACCAATAAACACCCCACTACAGCAAACTTCGCAGGACTAAGAGTGAAATTTTTTCAACATGGACAAATTTAAATGTTGACATTATGGTGGTGCAAGACGAAATGTCAGTGCTTCATGAAAGTACAGAATTTGGATACATCATCTGGGAACCATGATTGTCAAGCAGAGGTAAAGGTTTTTCACTATAAAAGTCACAGCTGTGACCTGAATGTAGCATTAGAGAAAAGTCAAGTAACCATGCAAGTCATTAAAATGTATCTTCTGAGAACCTAATGTATGTAGTAAAAGCCATGGCAATTGATCTAGTAGTATAGTAGATGGATAGATATCAACATCACAGTGGTACAACAGGTAAAGTCAGGAAACCATTAAAGTAACGGATTTATCCTCTGGGAACCATGAATATCTGCACAAAATTTCATGTTGATCCATTTAATAGTTGTAAGAATATTTTAGTCTGGATGGACGAATTATTACTACCGTTAGTGACACCCTGTCTAAAAATGCTTCCAGAATAAGACATAATAACACATACTGAATCAACACTCATTTCATCAAAGAAGTGACTTGTGAGTACATATTTTTTGTGTGTGTGTGTGTGTGTGTGTGTGTGTGTGTTTCTGTGTGTGTGTTTCTGTGTCTGTGTATGTCCTCTGCTCACATTACAGGCAAACAATACTGTAATAACAGGAGGTGGAAGGAGAGTGAGGAAACAGAGGAAAAAGCAAAATCAAACAAAGTAGAAATAGATGAGAGATTATAGAGATTAAGCAGATACAGAAAAATAAGAAGGTTGGCAAAAGAGAGAAAAAGATGGCACAAAGAACGAAGCAGATATATTGAGAGTTGAAGCAAGCAAACAGTTTGGACTCTCTTGGGAAAGATCTGTTCATCCCACACATATCGAGGGATAAAGGAGAACAAATGTTCCTGGGCCCACATGTCACATAACAAAGATCTGACCATGCCACAGCTCCATCAGATTCCTCTGAGCTTCTATTGTTAGAGCATAATTCCCATAAGAGGGCATGAGAACGAGCATGAATAAGTAGCTCAACCTTTAGAAAATATGTGTTCTCTTTCTTAGAGGTTGCAGCGGGATGTTGGGACACACTGAGGATGAGATTGACTGTAGTCCAGAGTTAGAGAGTGCAGAAATATACAGACAAAATACATTTCAACCTGTCACAGAAGGCGATGCACAGGTGGAACTACTAACACCACCAGTGGCTCAGTTCCACTGAAATGTACCAGTAAGCCATAGTGTTAAGTGTGTTCTCATCCACCTGTTTTTGTTGGTATGGTCTCAGTTTGTAGGTTAAACAAGGGTTTAAATTCACTTAAAATTAGGTGTATCAATAAAAACTAAAAAATGTGATGAGGTGTACTGGAAACAGACTTGGCAAATATATCATAGTGTACGTGAACATGTAGTAGAAGGACATGCAAATTCATTTGCATTTTCATTAGCAGTAAATTTTTGGTGGAAACCTGGTGAGTGAGTCAGCATGCTCAATACAAAAGTCTCAAAACTGACAAAACGAAATACGAGGCCAACACTGCTAAAGTTATTAATCACACCTTTTCTGTGACACGTCAAAATGTCAAGGAAAATGCTGTGACATCTCCTCTATTTCATAGAACTTCAACAAATTTTTGTAATGTTGTAAATTAGCAAGTGTGAAGCTTTCTTCCCTGTGCTTGAAGATGATGCTTTTGTACTGATGACAGACTCTCCATTAAAAACAATAAGAAAACAGTTTGATAGAATATTCAACTGTTTAACTTCAAATGCATCGGATGCAAACTGCCGTGTAAGCACATAGCAAAAATGCAAAGTCCAATTGTCTGAACAAATCCCAAGCATGCTTCCTCTCTGAAACCTATCTTACACTTTGCTAGCTGAACCTATCTGCCCTGCTTTAGTCTCTCTGGGGCTTCTGTACAGGTCTCCCGAGGCATGATAGTCTGCAACCACCAGGACCTCTCGCTGTCTCCCGCCCTGGTGGTGTCTGCAGTTGGAAGAGAGCAGCTTGGCAGTCTATAAACACCCACGCCCCTTTGTCCCCCACCACCTCCATCTTTCAAGTGTCGCACTCCCAGCAGTCTCCTCCAGGGCCTAAAAGACTTGACTTCAGGGGGCACACGGAGACCGATGTGGTGCCCGTCTGGTCCAGGTCAACCACTCTGAACCTTAACCTCAGCGTGGTGTAGTGACAGTGGCCCCTCTAGGTTAGACTTTCTCTATTTAATCTGTATCAAAGTGACAGACTTTTATTCGTATGTATTTTTATTTATGTGTTTTTTATGGTTGCGTTAATGTTAATATGATCATACCTTAATAAATAGCCTAGACCAACATAGCGGCTCGGTTGCAAACTTTTTCTTTTATTACAAAAACAGTTCAGCAAAAACTATTTCTGAAAGCACCTGAGGCATGAAACAAGCTGCTGAATCTGTCCTCATTTCAATTCAACAACGGCTAGTTTAGACGTTTAACGAAAGTTTCGTGATGCGTTGGACCTCCTCAAAAATGAAACTACTTTATGCAAATGAGCTCCGGGGCAATGCACCATAGCTACTATAGTCCTGGTACTGGCAAACGCTGTAGCCAGCCCACAATAGACCACTTTTCAACACATTCAATGTGCTGCAGTTTTCAAAAAGTCAGAAAATGTTGAATGACTATAATTGCACATTGAGTTTGGAGTAATGTACTGTGAATGTAGTAGACAGATGAAAAATGCAGATATAAATGAAACAAAAACATTTTTGCTGTTTCAGTTCCCGTATATGTTTATTCATCGATTCAGTTATCAACCAAAATTTATTTGAATTGAAAAACTTTACTTATCGTGTCAAATATTGCTATTTGATAAAAATGCGATTAATTGTGATTAATTAACTACAAAATCTGTAATTAATTAGATTAAAAAAAATTTAATCACGTCCAACCACTAATTAAAATTAAACTAGTTTACTCCTGGACTTCATCAAAAGTAGGTTATTCAAGATTATTATCAATTTCAACTGAAATGTAATATTTTGGGATCATTTTTTCAGCTATGTTGCTCAGCCTTAGTTTAACATTATGTGTAATATACGAATAGACCTGAGAACACATCAACTGTAATCAGTGAGTGTATTGAAACTTACAACATTGTAACAATAGATGACAGTATATTATAATGCATTAGCAGCCATGGCAACAAATTTAGATCCAGAACTCACTGGAGGGATTATATATTTCATTTGGCCTCGGGATCCCCCAGGAGGAACTGGAATGTTATGACACCTTGTAAACTGACTTGTTATTAGCAATCAGCTGTAAAATTAGTGCCAATCCGGTCTATGTCTCTGGGTTCAGGTCTGGGTTCCAGTCCGGTTTGGTTCCATGTAGTACATGTCTGGATCTTTTTGGATTTCGGCACAAATTTTGGGACCTGTGAAGTCCTCTGCTATAAGACTGCTTAAGATTAAGGTTCAAGCCAAATTGGAGTAAATTAATTTGAAAGTGAGTTATTAATCATAATAGTCTGCACTGTGTATAGTGTTTAAAGGCTCTGCATACTCTTTCTAGGTGTTCTCACTGAGCACGGCTGATTAGACACCTACTCATTTATGTTGAGAAATATATGAGGTTACCAAAGTACATCCAATTAAAATGGTAAAGAAGTAAGTTGTCCTACCTGAAGTGAAACCTAACAGGAGAGTCACAGAAATGTCAACAAAACACAGTCTCTGCGAAGAACTGTGTGGATGTATACAGTTAAAACACCCACACAGTCCTTTAAAGAGTGTCCCCATAGGTGCATTCCCAAAACTCTCTTGAGATTTAAGTGTTAGCTGTCTTGATCTTATTTTACGTCACCATCCACATTTGCTTCCTGTTTCTCTCTTGCTGTGATTTTCTGATATTAACATTAATTGATAAGCTGTTTTCTCCACACATATGTTGACATGCTGTAGCAGAAAAGCCACACATGATCACGAGGAACATTAACAACGGCTGTATTGCATTTAGGTGTTCGGTTTCCACACCCTGCTATTATTCACGCATGATCACTATACTGACAATCAAATGAAGTGGAGCTGTGATTAATGTTACTGCTTACTTGTGCTTGTCTTGCTATGACAAGATAAAATGTCTGCAGAGAAAAGGGTCTATAAAAAGAAATTTGGCTGTTGAATATCAATTCTTGGATGTCAATCAGTCCCTGAATGCGAGACAAAGATACTGCAGTTCCAGCTCTCAAGGATGATAGTGCCGATAAAAAAAAAAAATAACACTGATAATAAATAACGCTTTGGTTTTTTTTAGTTCACATATAGGAGACAAACATCTATCAAAGTAAACCTTCTCAGTGAGCAAGGATCAGAATACCAGGACCCAAGAATATTAAATACATCTGTCTGATACCTTGAAATGTCTGAGAAAGGTCTTCTGAAAGCTTTGTGTCTGCTTACTCATAATCCTTCTCTCCAATTGAAGACCCCACATGAGCGGTTTTGCTTTTTTAAAACAATGACAAGGACGGCATGTATAAACTATGATCATTACGAACAGCTCTGTCACTCTCCTAGCTGTGCTGAAACTCAGTGCTGAGATCAGAGGCCGAGCTGTCACAGAAACACAAACAGGCACACTTCCACACTCACAGTCGATGAGTATGTTGTGAGCTACAGTATAGGTTACAGCAAGCGTCTGTACACCGGGAGTTTGAACACAGACAGAAATGGTCCTGTGGTCAGATTTTCACAAATAATGTGACAATGAAAGGGTGGTTTTGTTCTCTGTCTGAAGACAGTGTCACATTTTTAAAGATTTACATCAAAATTAGTGACCTATGTGAACAAAGATTTATTCTGTAATAATAATAGAAATAATAATAATAATATGAAGAAGAAGAAGAAGAATCTGTGCTCGATTAGCACCAAATGCAATTAGCCTCATAATCAATGCTTCTTCTTCTTATACAGAAAAACATACAAACATGAAATGCCTTGAATAAACGAATCATTGTTGGATCTAACGTGTTGAAAGCAAAGATATTTTCTAAAAATACATACAGCACGTAGATTTAACTAAAACTGTTGCTATCATGTGTTGTCATCAATGTGACCCCGGCAACAGAAGTGATTTTAAAGCATTACAGTACTCTGCAAGCCCCAATATTCATAAATATGTACAATGGATAACACATTAATTTCTCTAAAATGGCTAATTTACACATTGTACACAGAAAAGCCCGACCAGAAATAGTTTCTACTAATTTAGGTATGCAAATACAAAATCTTGGCAGGCAGAATTACAGATAGACATAATTTATAAACAGATTTTAGTTGGGATAGAGGCAAAAGGAGAAATATCTGGAGCACTAATTGGAGATGACGAGGAGCAGCTGGGATTACAGCAGATCTGGGATGAATCACAGGTGTGAATGACAGAGGACCACACTGAGGCCATCTGGTGGACAGGTGAGGAATTGTGGAGACAGAAAAATGCAAAACAAGAAATCACAGGAAGATACTTAAGGTAACTATAATTACAGTACCAACTACACTTGAGCAATAACTTCTTCTGTTGTGGCATTATTTAGTTGCTTGTTACTTTTTAAAACTGTGTCCAATGTACTTTTGACAAAACTGAAACTACTTAAAAGCTTGCAGAAGTCACCAAAAACAGAAAAGTTAACATTTTCTGAGAAAATTCTGTAAGTTTTTTAACACTGAGGATAGAAAGAATATTACTCACATACAGAAGCTGGCTCTCTGCGGGAATAATAGATAACCTAACCTTGCAGAGAATTAAAGGTTCAAACATGCTCCTAACCTTCAAAAGTAGATTTCTCTGGATAAAAAGCCTGTGAACTTGAGCAGAGCGACAGAAGTGACAACATTGAAATGCTTATCAAATATCAAGTGCAGTCTCCCTTGACGACTAAAAAACATGCCATCAAAATGCAGAAAAGTCTTTCTGGGTAAGAGGTTATTAGAACTGCATGCAAGTCCAGAAAAGAAAAACATTGAATCTACATACCAAAAGGGAAATGTGAGCAAGAAAGAAAGACATAGTGACTTGTTTTATGGACAGGGGTTTCTATCTTTTTAGATCGATAAGAAAAACAACATATCTAACAGAATAAATATGTCTATGTTGAGAGTTTCGGTTTTGGCACTACATCCTACACGTATGACATGACAGAATACAGCAGAGAAGTGTCTGACCAAATGTTCAATGACCACAGACAGTATATTAAGGACTGCAAAAAGATGGGCATATCATCTGTAAAAGCATGTATAGGTTTCTGAAGAGAGCTGTCTAAAGCCTGGAATTTGACCAACCACCCGCAGCCATCTTTCCAGCCAGTTGGAGCCAGAAAAAAAAAATCAGACGTGAACGATGATAGATTGAGAGAGGCAAACTGACTAATGTAGCTGAATACACCTGCCAGTCAAACAGACAGACTCAAGTTATACAAAACACACATTAGTATAAAGACGTTATTATAATAAATGTGTCTTTGATGTAGAAATTGAGCTTCTCCATTTAAATCCTGTTTTGGAAGCTTAAATAATCTGGTCTGTACTGGCAGGATTGACCTTTGAGTCACAGCATTCTGGTCTTTGTGCTTTCAGATCTAGTCTTTGCAAACATACCCTCACAAACTGTAAGGCAAAAAACACAAATGCAACATTTTAATTCTATAATTTATACCATTTGTATTGCGCAATTTAAACGTTTTCTTTTGATTTCTGATGACATAGCATACCTGAAATTAGTTTGAAACTGCGACAGACACAGTTTCTCAGTTCTTGAAGTTGTAATTGACAAGCAGACCTAAATGCAGACATGCCCAGTGCTTAGTCTTTATCTCAGTATTCAGCACAGTTTTATCAATTAATCATTTCTTTTAATTATGCCCATGGCCCTATGGCAAGATGTCACAGACCCTAAGGGGGACTGGGACCCCACTTTGAAAACCACTGCAATATTCCATACATCAGAAGGCACATGGAGATTAAAGTAAGACAGTGAGAATGAGGCTAAACTCCGACCTCATGGTTCTGTGGCTTCACTCTCTCCTTTTAGTTGTGCAGGTCTCACAACAAACATATTGATCGTGTTTACATTAATGGGTGTGTGGGGAGCTGCAGAGGAGAGGCCGGCCCTGCCTTTGCTGCAGTCCTGGAATCACTCAAACAGAGGAGGGCTAATCTCTGGCCAGACCTCCACCCACTGCCTGCTTCATTCCCATCCTGGCTGGACAGCAGAGGTACACCTACAGACACCCACCACCTCTACCCCATCACCCCTAGTCTGCGTGCTGTGGGAAAATACTCCAATGCTGCTACACAAACGCTTCAGAAGGATCAACAGCTACTGTATACACAAACAAGCACATAATGTACTTATAGGAACGCAGCGCAGGAGAGGTGAAAAAAGAAGAATGCAGATACACATTAATGAGAAAGTGCATTTTCTGTGTAAAGCATAAACTTGGACAAGTGCTGCCCCCCCACACATCCTCATTCACACAAAGGGAAATACAGCACATACTCTGACAAGCCATGACCCCGACAGACAGACTTAAAGGCATGACAGAAATCATCCAGTTGTGGTGGACCAGAAAAAATAACTGCATGAGATCAATGTTCTTTGCCTGGGTCTAATAAGGAAGATATCAGGGAGTGGGAGACGAACTGCTTTTGAATCCTGCAAACCCAGGGTCTGTACTGAAGTCATACATTGAACCCCCGCAGTGTACTGCTACTGTAGGGTGCTGGATGTGGTGATAATTAACAGAACTTCCATCGGAGACTGTCACTGATGGCACTGGCTCTTGATGAGCTGCAGCTGATCTATGTTCACGTGGATGTTTTAAGCCTTTTGATGGAAGAGGAAAAAAGAAAGAGCAAAAAAAAAATTCTAACATAGTCAGGGGCTTTATGTGCAGTGACCAGGCAGCGCAAAACACAACGTCCAACAAAACGATTAGAATACAAAAGAAAATGTACCACCTTAAGAAATCATCACCAAAAAGGACCTCACGGATTTTGATGGTCTTGAAAAATGTGGTTGTGGCATTAATTTGATGGCATTGCATTAAATACATTAGAAAAGACAAAAAAAAAATATGTATTGTATTATAATCCAGCAGACATGGAGCATCCACTTGGACAAACTTCAGTCCAATATCCATTCACCTGAGGGAAATATCTGGCTCTTTAGCTGCTAAATGCTCCACTGTCTTCACCAGATAGTTTTCAACTTTGCTAGGCACGTAGACTGGATATAAAAGATAGTTAAAATCTGATAAGTGTAGCAGATGCAGAAGAGCATTAAAAGTGCACACTTTCCAAATTCCAGCAGGGTCATCTTCTTTGGGGCAGAAATAAGTCAGACTGTGTATAAATCAATGAGAAAATCACCCCACTTCTCCCTTGATTTGCTACCTCAGCGAACACATTTTCTAATGAGTTTGTGGTCTTAATTGTTAGTTTAAAATCTTCTTCAATCCAGCAGGCTGTTCATATTGTACGTTATGACCTCATTTAGAGTAATAGGGTATGTTTTAGGGTTGTGTTGGTAGGTGACTAATGTATCAGTGAGCCCCCCTAGTCCTCCCCTGTTATGTCTGATTTTTTTTTTTTTAAACTTAGATATTTAGAAGATTTTTCCAATGAAAAGAATCTCTCCATGTCCTTAAAATGGCTTAGACGTAGCTCAACACCATTTATCCCCCTAAATGTGTTGATCTATGAAGTCCACTCCTACACCTGCACTCGCTGCAGGTTGAGCACACCAGCTCACCTAATAATGTGCTTAAAAACGATAACTGCTCCATGCTACACAATGGCAACTTGTAATTTTGAAGTAATTCAGCATGTTTGAACATGAAAGGGATTCAAAAGAAGGATAATGACACAGAGAGCCCACCCTAGCAAACTGACAGGATTAGTTCTTTAGGTTTGCTACATTTGAAACCCCAGCATTCCGAATCTGTGTTTTTTAAGTCATCGATACACTCCAGCGTCAAGGTGGAAATGCTCAGCCATGGTGTGTAAAATGCTTACGTGGCTCATTATATCTCTTTATGTACAGAAAAAAGCATCATATGCATGTATTTACAAGATTTTAAAAAAGGATTTTCACCAGGCAGGGTCTTTAAAGAAAAGAAAAACTTTATGTTTGGTGATCATTTTCTGTGAGTTTGTCACTATGAGCGACACCTTTTATATTATAGAATAATTTGAACCGCTGTTAATTAGCTGGGCCTCCAATCAAATCCAAACAACACAGGAGAACATTCTTATCGGTCTACCTAATGATACAGTGCACACGTGTTCTGTTATAGGCTGAAGAAAAATACAGTGTGCAGTACAGAGCAGTGACGTAAGTAAAAATACTAATGTACATGTTAGTATTTGGCCTGATGTTGGTAATTTACTGTGTCTAACAGATGCTCGCAATACACTGGAAGAAAACGGCAAAAAGAAAATAGCAAGATAAAGTTACAGCAAAATTAGCAGAATCTGAAACCGTTAGAGCTGAACTTGTTTATGAAAGTGTCTGCTGAAATTAGAACATTAAAAGAACTGCTTGGAGAGAAACGCTGCAGTCAGATGAAGAGGGTTTTTTTACATCTTGTTTTGAGGGATTTTGTTTGCTTTGCTGTTATTTTTCTTATTTCTGCTCTTCTTCTTTATCCCATTTCCCCTGTAAGACATCAAGAGGTCAGACACATTGTTTGGGGTTGTATCTGTTACCAAAATATTATAAATATATTGTTTAATCAGATTCTTCTGGGGTGAAAGTTATGCAGTCACTAAAATAATGGACTCTTATATCATCTTACTGTAGTTCCTGTGTGTAACTATACTGAAATATTAAGGAAACATTTGGCACAAACATGTAAAAACTCACCTTCACTCTTCCTAATATAGTAGATTTTTTTGTTGATTTCTTGTGCTTTTACAGTTGTCAATTTATTTCCTAACATTTGGTGGTGTTATTTTAGTTTCGTTTTCTGAAATGCGGTTTTGCACATTCACAATGACAGCAATGAGCACGGATCGTATTACAGGATATAATGGGAAAACACAAACACGCGTAGAAATATAATATAAATAGATTCCTCCAGCCTCATATCCATTTCCCCTGTATCTCTGAGGCTGACCCATGACCTGTTAGATGTAGAGCTTCTAAAGACACAAGCCTCGTTACCCAGGCTCCTCTCTGCTATAGTGGGGTCTTATTTACCCCCGAGGAAGGACAGAAATAAAGACCACTGCTGATTGAGAGATGGAAACAAAACACCGGCGCTGCAGTGAAAGGTTACAGTGGCCGTCATCCTGTTCAGTGCCCACTGGCTTTCAGTCTTAAAAAACTCACATTGATGCTCATCTGTGAAAATGTCCCAATTATGAAAGTAAAGTCACCCCGAAACAGCATTTACAAAACCTAATTATATCACACAGGACTGTTCAGTGAGAATTACTGACTGGTTACAGACAGTCTGCCATTAACAGTGACAGTTTAGCAAAATACAATCAGTTACAAATGTTCCAGCTAATAATGTGTCATGAGCTGCATCACTGCGGTGTAATAAATTAGACAAACAACATAACATTACACAGTCTCATGACTTATGTTTCCATTCATTACAAAGGCCTCTAGTGACCATAAAAATATCAATGCTTCCATTACGACAAAAGGAAGACGTTTGTGATGTTATTAACACAGAGACCACAGAGGGAGGAGGTCGGGGTGGATGAAGAGTCAGTGAACCACTTGACTTTTACATAGAACAGCAATGATTTCCTATCAGCAGTCAAAGTTCACTCAATTACAGTCACAGACATTTCAGAGTCTCACCTCAGTGGTTACCACAACAATAAATTCATTTTAATCCAAACCTTTAATGAGCTGTATAGTACAATCAGAACCACTGACAGTCTCTAAAGCACCAGGATCTCAGATCAAAACAATTAATCCAGCTACAACCATTAGCCCATGCTAACGCTGTAAACTGCAGTGAATGACGGTAATGGTTGTTGTTAACTTGCTAAATATTGTCTTTACTTCACTTTTATCGGCGATAGTATGGTAACACATGGACTGTCATGGTGAAACAGACAGTTCAGAGACATAGTACATTATAAGACTGAAAGAGAAGCAGAAGTAACCAGCAAAACAGTTATAGGACGTTTAGGGAGTAAGCTTAAATTAAGTAAATAACATACAATGCTTTGTGTTCTTTTTATTCTTTGTTTTTTATGGGACACCAGAATTGCCCTTTTACTTTTACAGTGTGGTGTGGAAGGTCACTCTTAGTCTCTTTATAAATGCGAGGAAGGTAATCAGTTTCGAGGGAAGGGACTCATATGCACTGACATTCACCAACATCCACATGCTGCCAGAGCAGCAACCAAATCATAAAACAGAAGGACACAAGGCACACAAAGGAAGTATAACTTCATTCTCTGCTGAGGATGCTATTGCTAGATTCCTAGATTTAGGAAAACAGTTGCTTGCCGCAATATTGATGCTATAATAATGTTCAAAATCTTGAATATATATTTAAATCTAAACTAGAGAAATTTGATGGGAGAGACTAACCACTGATCTGTTTCCTGGATAGCAATCTATGGGAGAATTCTGTACTAATAACTGAAAAAAGTTGCATTGCATATTTCCTGTCCCCCCAGCAAGCCAGTTATCTCTACTATAGCAGCCAAAGTGAGAAGCATCAATCTATTCTTCTTGTTTCACTGCACAAAAAGTGTCATTTAAGTGTGTGAATGCATCCTGAAGGTTTAACTTGTGAGGGAAAGTGCCTTTTAAGCAGCCTTTAAACACCAGATTTGATTAGTAATTCTTTACATAGAATTTTTATATCCTGGTGGCTAATGAAATTTAATTTGTGGCTCCTTTCCCAAGTATTTAGATGGAAGCCAAGTCTTGCTAACCCAAAATAATTGCCCAGGGGTGCTAAGAAACTGGCCAGCGAGTGGTGAGATTTGCTTATAAGGACATAACCAAACCTCATTCATAGTAGTGTAAGATGAGAAAAAAGTTTCATTTTGAAACAGTGACATAGTTTTGGAAGGCACTGACCTGACAACAGGGTTGTGAGATCAGAAAATACTTCTTTGTGCTTTTTGCATTTTCTCTCTCTCTCTCTCTCTCTCTCTCTTATAAGTTATGACTGGGTTTTGGTGAAAAAACTGCTCACACACAACTATTAGCGACACTGTCTGCATCACATATACAAGATACACAAAATAAAGCAGCCACTGTCATGTGTACTTTGATTCCCGTCTTAAAACATGATCTCATGAGACCTCTAGGGTCTGCTGTCACTATACAATGTCACTGTCTCCTGTCGATGAAATGGATAGGCACTATATGTAGATAGATGAATGAACAGCGTTTACAGGTGACAAGAGGGGTCAGCATGGCGGAAGAACCTCTGGGTGGGACGAGGGCGAGGTTGTATGAGCAAATCAATGAGACGAAAAGCTGGTATTGATCCTGCTGGATTTATCCCTCCAATGTCAACACGGAGCGTCAGTCTGAAGAAGAGACAGTGCCCCGTTTGCCCTGAGAGCACGAGGATAAATCTCATTCTCTCGTCTACAGCTCATTTAATGAAGGATATAATGGCGTGAGTAGGCTGAGCGACTGTTAACAGACCATTCTGGTGAACAGACTGTAAATCTTTTATCCTCCTCTAGACTTGACTTAAATTTGCTGCTAAACCTGAGTTATAAATCTGAAATGGCACATAAGTGGCAACACGAGCACATGGAAAATAACATGCTCATCTTTGGTTACATGCATTTTTAAGATTCAGTATTTCCAATACAGTTACATTCGTGCTGAACAGAAACCACCCTTACAGCAAAATTGTTTAATTACATGCTGATGTGGTGACTGTTAATATAAATCAATGAACACGACCACTGTACAGAATGAGTCAATAAAAGTTCATAATGTTAAATCAGGATTACTCAACTTTATTTTTCCTGATGTAAATATCAGACGTTAACATAAATATCTCAATCTATGATAATTCCCATGACCCTGTCAGTACATGAAGAGATTAAGGTCATAAGAGGAGAAACTTTGCTTTAAAAGGGCACCGTTTTGTCAAAGTCAACAGAAAGTACTACTCGTCCTGTGAAGTCAGTCGTATAAAATCATCTGTGTCTGTGCAGGAACTTTGAAAAGACAAAAAGAGAAAATAACAGGCAGACTGGCTGTATTATGGGAAACGCACCACTTTTGCAGAGGTGATGTTGGAGAATGACTCATAACTGGGATTGAAAGTCCAGATATGTTAGTCTCTGTTGCTTTGACTACCCCTCGCAAGTCTCTCAACTGCTACATGTAAAAACACTTTTCAATTATCTTTGTTGCACTGACAATAAAAACAAGACAATTAAAACAACACTTTGTTGATGTGTTTCAAACAAAGGCTAAAAGTTGTTCTGTCTTCACTGACTTTACTGCTTCACAAGATTTTCTTTAAAGAGCTCACCTTGTCTGTGAGGTTTCAGACAGATCTATCCACTTGTAACTTTCAGTGACCTGACCATTGTAACAATAGCCAAATTAACTCTAGGCCTGTCTATTAACAAAAGCCAAGTTTTCTAGCTGGAATTGCCAGGTGTGCTTCTGAGTATGTCTTCCTGGGGGTGCTTGAAAGCACTTTGTAGGTGTTTTGTTTTTTTAGCTGAGACAGTCGGTTGCTAAACAATATAATATCCATGGAAGAATGGTATTGGAAAACATTTCTAAAAAAAGATGAATGTAGCCTCTAGGTCTGAAAAGTGAAGTCAGTGTGAAAGTGCCTGAAACCTGCATTCTTTGTAACGGCCAGCAGGAGGCAACTCCTTTGGTTGCAAAAAGAAGTCAGATGGTACAGAAATCTATGAGAAAATGACCCTAACTTTCACTTGATTTATTATCTGAGAAAACATTTCCCTGATTAAGTTATGGTCTCATTTGCAAGTTTCATGGCTTCTACAACTTTTTGACTACAACACAGTGTTCATTTTGTAAAATATTTAGAGTAAAATAGACAATAAAGCAGAATATATCTTAGGATGGAGCTATCTTGCAATATACAGGTCATAACTTTATCACTGTATGTAGTGTCCTCGGGTCCTCCAGTCAGATCCACTACATGCTTGTAACATCTGGTTTCAAAGTACTAATAAGCTGACTGTTGTTTATCTAGCAGACCCACTGCAAACAAAATGTTCCTTAAAGCATTATTTTTCAAATTAATATTGCAATAGTCTGGAAATGTCATCTGTTACAGACATGGATACTCACAACAACAGTATTATTTCTCTGTTCAGCACTTGTACAAGTTGAATGTGACAGAAGGTATTTGTCCCATCCCTCCTTTACCATGACTGAATGACTGGATAAAAAGGAACGGTGACGAGCGCAGCGTTTTATCCAAAAGTTAAATATTTTTTAAACAGTTAGCAGGCCAGAATAAAAAGCCAAGCTCGCAGCGCTCAGTGCACGATAGGCAGTCAGAACCTTGTCACATTGTCTGCTAATACCTGCATTTTTAGCAGTGAAAATAAGCTGTGCAATCATTACAAACAAGTGAAAAGTGCTCAGGCCTAAAAAGCTCTTTGGTGGACACAACCCCTAACTGCAGAGGTATTTTGTGTCTATATTATGGTTGCAAACCATACTGCAAACAGCTACTGAGGAGGTCAAATAAATGAGCAAGAGGTTGTGCAAAAGATGATTTTGCATCTTTTGTGAAATACCCCTTAACAACTCCACTCGGTAAAATATTGGTCTTCTTGAAAAGGCCACACCTGCACCACCATTCACCCACTATTTCAGCAGATCCCTCGTAGGCAACAGCACATCAACACACAAACATGACAACAGAACACCTGCAAATGGCCGGTAACAGCTAAATCCATATGGAGGCACTGTTCCCCTCCATCCACATATAAACTAGACCTGAAATCCCAGCGCCACTGATGAGTGTCATGAGAGTGAGAGATCAAGCTCACCAGTGAGTGAGTCAGTCACTGAACAACAAGCTCACTCATTCACCTGACGCATGAATGAGTAAGTGTGCAGTGTCAGTATGAGTGGCTGCATGGGTCATGTGAGTTAGGTCAGCTGGCAATAGCGAGCAAAACTTTACATTTAGTGAAGTGATAGATAAGCAAGTAAATGAATGAGGACGTGAACGACGAATTGATTGATCCAAACATCCTTCAGCGGCGACAGACACTTGCAGTGTTGCAGAGTGGTGGGAAGGGTGTGTGTGAAAGGCACCTCCAGAGGTTTTCATCGATCACTGGATCACATGGGGACACCGAGGAGGTTCAGTCAGGCGGCGTCTGATGAGCAGAATGGAGGCCACATACTGTACAGCACCTGCACACACACACACACACACACACACACACACACACACACACACACACACACACACACACACACACACACACACACACACACACACACACACACACACACACAGTCACACACATGGATTCACCTGCAACACCACCGCAATGCTACTAATACACACAAAATTAATATAAACAATGCCTCCTTTTCACATCCAGTCCCTCTCACACACAAACACAAACACACACACCGCAGCAGAGTGATTCTGCCGCCGGCCCAGTGTGGGACAGGACACCAACTGGGCCCTCCGCAAATGCTGTTAATCTCGGAGTCGGCCGCTTGTCGTCCCTCGTTAGGAAGTGACTGATATGTAATGCAGAAGGATGAGTCTGTGAATGTTATTCTTTTTCACTATCACTCCTCTTTTGGATCTTTAAACCACTGCCTCCCATCAGACTTCTTAAGATAGAAACCACTGGACAGGTCAAACTAAAACTCTATTAATGTTTATAGTAGGAGGAGAAAAAGACAAACTGCATAGAGGCAGAAAAACTGCTTTTGGTATTTGTGCTTTTTGAGGTGACTCAGATAAAGGATTAGATGTGGTTTGAGGGAATGATGTGAAATGGGCCTGAATTTCAGGGTCACTCCAAGGTTATTTCTAGTTTCCCTGGTGGGCAAACACCTGATGTAAGTGAAAAGAGCATCACTCCCAAGGTAGGACCACTAACTAGGAGTTGCTAGGAGACCACATTTGGCGTGTGTATACAAGAGTGTGCATGCTTGTGTGTGTCTCTATGTGCGTGTACATATTGTCTGGAGGACCCATCTGGTTGTTTAAAGAATATCATATGTTCACAGTGACAGGTGTTCTGTAATCTGAAGGCACATATGGGGCTCACTGGTAAAAAATGGCATCAAGTGTGTCAATCTAAACTTTTTTTAAAAAAATGCATGAAAGAAGTACAAAAGTAGCAGCGAATGGAGCCTTGAACCACTAGCCTCAAACAGAGATGAGATGTAGTAAATCTCAGTTTTTTCTAACTCACACTCCCTGTTTTTTAATTTTAATTTTCAGACTTGTACTCTTCATTCCCAACCAAAGCCTCAACCAATCTTTTCAGGTATGTGGTCAGCTTTTTTCCTAGAGCCACTAAAGACTTTATGCAGCTTCCTTTAACACATCCAGTAGTTCTCCTCAAGACCCATTAACAGACTGATCTGTGATCTGTCAGTTCTGCAGTGTTCTGCTTTAAGTATATTCATTTTCTTATTACTATTTGCAATATGATTAAAAACTTTGAAAAACTGCACCTACAAAAAGCAGAAACACTAAAGAGAGTCTGGGTGGATATCATGGACAAGAGACAAACCAGTCGTTATGATGACAGTTTATGTGCTGCCACATTGAAAAATATTTGTTAGAGGTATGGTGTTTTTTTTTTTTTTTTTTAAATCGTTGTTTAATTGTTAACATCATTAAGGGTTCAAATTAAGAGGTGCAATCTTAAGGTTCTCGGACTGCGCCTGTAAAAGACAAAAACCTGACCTAAATTTTATCACAATCCTTTTCGAGGTAGCCATTGTGTGCAGTGACACACTGTTCCTAGTGCTACTGCCACACTTAGAACACCCCTTGGAAGTCCAGTTCTGCAACAAGAATCAACAATGCTACACGACTGATTTTCCTCCACAAGAATTGCAGGTGGCGAGCTATTATTGTTTTGGCAAAGAAAACCTTAAGTTGGGGTCTGTTGGCACAATAGCACCTGCAGCAGTTCAGGTTATTTATGCCAAATGTTGTCCCTGAAACACATCAAAACATTGCAGCAGAAGTCAGTGTTGATAGCTTGTTGCCTGTGAATGCTGAATCATGCTCTTGGTCACAATGCTGACCTGATGCACCTTCTCTGATCTTAGAGACAGCAGACTCTTCCATTGAAAATTGCTGTTTGGTTGCTGGATAGTAACCACAGAACCAATGCTCGTCACCATTAATAACCTTTAACAGGAAGGGTGGCTCAGTTTGACACTGAATTTGATGCCGGAGTTTAAAGTCCATGGTGAAATCGCAAATTGATACCTACAACAGGACTTCCAGAAAATGCTCCAAGTGTAGCAGGAGCATGGGGAGCAGTGTATCACTGCATAAGACCATTCCAAAGGGAGTAGTGGCCAAATTTATATCGGGTATATTTTTTACTTTTTGCAGGTACCACCACGGATCTTCTAAACACATCTTGTACGGCCCTGTGTGCTAATTGCTTTAGACAATATACTCATAAGTTAGATTTTGACAAAAATATACTGAGAAACAAACAGATATCAGCCTGTGTGTACATAAAAGTGAAGAGAAAAGAGTGGATTATAATGTATATGTGAGTGAGTGTGCATGTGTGAGATTATAGTCTGGCCCTCTGGTCAAAGCATTTTACAATGAATACAATGGACAGATAAATTATTTCTGATCATGCACAACATGTTTGGGGTCTTCCTAAAGTTTCAAACGGATTTATGTGAGACTGTGATTCCCGCACAAGTTGACTTTTTTGTCATCCTTTCAGCAAATAGGGAGAACAAAACAGAGAGAGGGAGAGGAAGAGCGTTAGAGAGAGAGAAAGAGAGATATGAGGCCTGTCCTGAACCTTGTCCAAACTCTGCAGGCTGCCACGATGAAGGGTATATTTTTTATCAAGGTCTGCCAGCTAGGCTACTCTGACAGTCCTATCCTCTGCCAAAATACAAACACGGAGAGAGTGAGAGCGAAAAAGAGAACGATTATAGAGAAAGTTGGAAAGTGACGAAAAAGAACACGGAAGAATGGAAGAGAGTTTTTGCCACAACATGCATTTTACACAACTTTTGAGATTCAGGGAAGCCAAATGATCCACAGAGCAGATTTCTATTCACCGAAACAAACTAAATACTGAATTAAGTGGGGTTTTCAAAGGGATGATATCTAATTTTACACTGCCGCTGTGAACACCGCATGGTCAAATTACTAACATTGTTGTAGGAAATTAATGCAGCAATACACTGTTGTGCTACATACTGTAGTCTATTTGCCAGGACAGGCTGCTCTATTGTTATTGATGCTCTTATTTAGGTAGACATAATTGAATTCCAAAATACAATATCACTCATTCATCATGTTGAGGGTTGACATTTCTATCAGGTTATTGATGCCCATTCAAGTGAATTTAGTAAACTGTAAAATCGAATATAGTTGTAGTAAATGTGTAGTTGACTAAATGTGATCATGATTTTTGAGCAGTAAATTGCACTTCACTGCCTACACATGTAATCTGTATCCATTTGTGAAATAAATGTTCAGAGCTTAATCATACTAAGTCACATTTCAAGCACAGCTGACACTCTCTGACCGTCGCTGAATCAGTGATGAACCTCTCCTTTAAATCACTCACGCCAAGCAAGTGAGGAGAAGAAATGAAAACAGGCGGGTTTGTTGCACAAGGTTTCCGATTCCGACTAGTAAAATCTGAAGACCTTTAAGTGTCTAATACTGAAGGTGAAATATAGGCTGTTACATAGTTTTTCTCAATCCCCTGACAAATGCTACGTGGTTTGTGTTTCATCTTTGACTCAGAGGCTGTTTGACAAATTGAGTGAGACCATTTTTTTCTTCTGCTGCAGTGCAATGTTGATTAAAGGTCTGTGTTATTCTGTATCAATAGGCTCTTACAGCAGTGAATGCCATATTTGCGATGCTCTATTGATCCCGGAGGGTGAAAGGGGGGGGTGTTTGTATTTCAGTCTGGCGCTGCTCGCAGTGGTGAGGAAAATGGGGTTCTCTCCTCCGAAACGCCTCAAAAGGGGTTAAAGCTCATCTCAAAGATACGAAAGGAGAGGGAAGGCCCTGCAAGGACAAACTATCGATCCTCTCTTGGGTGTACTGCCAACGTTTCATACAAAGGTTCATAATTTCCTCTTAGTTGTATATCTCTTTCTTCCTCTCACCTCCTGTGTCTTTTGGCCTCTTCCTTCTTCTGTTTCCCTAAAATGTGACCAGAAGTGTGAATTATGTAATCCCAAATGTCATTCACCTCTGAAGTGTGAATTAGTGTTTTGGCTCAGGAAGAACTGATTACACATCTGTTCCTGTGTTGGCAGCACAATGGTGTTAGTTACTTAAATGGTTTCCAAAATTAGCCTCAGGGACCTTTAGGGTTCTCGCAGATGCTGCAGCCGGTCCCCTGCAGAATTAATTATGCTGGGCGATATATTGAATATTTCAATTAATACAATTATGGGATAAGGGCCCCCTGTTCTATCAAACAATACCAATGTTAGCTGTGAGAAATAGTTCCCCGGAGTCTCGATAGTACATAAGTTGTTGGTGTTTCCATGGGGTTTTGTCAGTTAATCAAACTTAAATGACCGTGGCAGCAGCTACAAAAAAAAGAGGGAAGCATTTGACTATAGTGACATCTAAGAATGCAAAATTCAGCATCGAACAGAACACTATGCTGCCTAAATCTTTCTAAAAAATGCTGTTCAAACTAAAAGTAGCAGCATGGCAAAGGCATACCAACACCTGAAACAAAAGCATGTAGCGTAATGGAAGCAATGTGTGCCTCTTCAAGACTTGGATGGTAGCTTCCATCCCATTATCCAGAAATAGCAAAGATGAAAGAGCCACCCAACAATTCTTCACAAGAGTCAGTTCATGTATAATATCATCTATGGCTCTGGTGGGTCTCTAAAGTCTGAGTCAACTGAGTGTTTAGCTGCCCCACGTACAACTTTTCTGTTCTGGTTCACTCTCGCCACGCTCAGCAGACTGACAGAGTTATCGATTAGCTGGTGAACACAGAGTAGAATTAATAGCTCAAGAGTCTGATATTTCCCTCAAGTGTTTTGATCTCAGTGGTGCCTCCTGGTAAAATAAGGGTTGTTAAAAAAAAAAGAGTTGCTAGTGATAAAAAGCAGAGCTAAAGCAGGGTTAAAATTGAATTCCATTTACCAGGTGGCCAAGAAAAAATGTTGCACCACAGCTGCCTAATGTGTAAACAAAAATGTGTTTGCTAACGAGTTTGAAACATCAACCTAGAAGTTGAAAACTCAATGCTGTGCCAAGGAGGACTGTTTGAAAGACTTCTACCAGTCAAGGAAGGCATCATGAAACACCGTTTAGCTGCATTATGGGAATAGTTGGTTCCAGAGTTTTTGAAGCTGGACTCATACTGAAAGTTAACGGCCCCCTCTGGTGAAAGTCTACATTTTTGTTGCTTTTATTTACTTCGTTAAAATGTCAATATCATGTTTTCTATGTGCTAGAATACATATCTTGAGTGACAGAAGCAGTCACATCATGGCTGAGCATTTCCACCTTGAAGCTGCAGTGAACCAATGACAGTCTTAAAAAACATGGATTCTGACTTCTAGGGTTTTACGGGGGACAAACCTAACGAACCGATGCAATCAATTTGCAGGGAGGGACTTTCTGTATCATTATCCTTCTTCGGATGGATTTTCCGGCTCGAGCAGGTACGGGTGATAGACTCCAATATTACAACTTGCTGTTATGCTATATAGTGTTTTTTCCTTGTTTTATTTAGTTTTTTGGAGGTTTTAGCAGAGTTGTAGATAAGCCGGTGTGCTCAAGCTGCAGCGAGTAGGTGTGCGTTACTTTGGAATATATTTTTTTCAATTCTTTCAAAATTGTAACTACAAAAAAAACCTCCTCTCTTTCATGTAAGGCTTGGAAAACAAATAGGAAAACACTGCAGCTTTTCACACCCCTAACCATAAGTGAAGATGGCATTAGATGTGGATTAAAGTGTCTTTAACTAACAGAGTATGATTTTAATCAGGATTGTACTTCGGTATGATGATGCAGTGAAAACAGAAATTAGGCCTTTGGTGCAGAGGTAGGTGCATGCTTTTCATGAGGAGTGACTTAAGTTTGCTACTATGTCGACTGTTTAGACTTTATAAAGAATTTTGAACAGAGAGTTGATTTCAGTGACTGTTAAGCATGGGGTAATATAAGTTTGCTTAACACCTCGACTGTTACAAAGCCCCACAACACTATAGTTTTTGCATTATGGCACAGACTTCATAGATCTGCTCAAAAAAAGCAATGGTGTAGAGTTATGTTTAAGCCATTCTATGACATGAACAGATTATTTTCATGTTTTAAAAAAAAATCTCAATACTGTATAGTCAATACTTACAGATCTGAGTTTAAGTGGTTAATCGATGACCAGAGAGTTTCTTTAAAAATGTGTCTCTTGTGAGTTTCTCAGCGTTATGAAAGTTCAATACTAAGTTGCTTTTGTACACTTCTAGAACAACATAATGTACATGTAATGTGCTTTATCACCTCTCAAAATAATCTTGTGAGCACTTGAGAGTGGGAGCCAGCGGGAGCAACTGAATTACTCTGTATCAGGTGAAGATTTGCAAAAGCACAGAAAATCTGGCAACAACAGCAGCTAAAACTGACTAAATGTTTGGTACATGAATGTAAAGTGTGTGGTTTCCAATGCATGACATGCAGTTAGGTGCTGTGTTCCATATTAGCACCATGGACATCACCACTGCTGCAGGGGAGAAGCACTGCACAGCACTGCACCTACTCTGTAAATGTGGACTCCAGATTCCACTTAAACTACAAGTTCAGATGCTCTGATGCTCCCTCATAATACATTATGCATACACATATTGAATCTACTGCAGACTCGGATCAGCAAAAAAGTTAACACCTTTACAAAATGTTATTTAATGTCATTTAATAGGGAAATTTAAGGCCAAATTGTGGGATTAGTGATAAATAATTCAGGTGGGATAAGGTCGCTGCATTCACCAGCGCCGCAGCCACATGAGAAGTCCCGTTCACAGTATTGCAGGAATGTATTTGTATCGGATGCAGGTACCACTGAGTTCATTCTCCACGTAAACAGCGCGTGCAGGAGATTCTTTTTTTTTTTTTAATTATCATTTTGCGCATCTGGACAGATAAGGTCGAGGGTTGGCTCCACTAACACCTGGTCCCGCTGGTCCTTTAAGCCGAGCGGGGTGCAGATCGGACCTGCTGGGGAACAGTTTGGAGCAGGAGCGGAGAGGAGAAGTTGCACCGCCCCGGTTCAGGCAGCAGGGCTGGAGCAGATAAAAGCTCAGATAGTGATTGAAAGTGATGGTAAAAGGATTTAGCCTCGGCATTAACCGACAGAGGGAGAGGGAGAGGGAGAGAGAGAGAGAGAGAGAGAGAGACAGAGGGAGGGCGAGAGAGAGAGAGAGGGAGAGAGAGGGGGAGGGAGAGAGAGAGGGAGAGAGAGGGGGAGGGAGGGAAGGAGGAGGGAGGGAGATATTTTCCATAAAGCCTTTTTTCTCTCTTTCTTTCTGCCCTTGAGCATCCCGGGTAAACCCGAGCTTGTAAAGTGGGAAGAGGAGGAGGAGAGGGGCCAAGAAGGGCGGGCACAAAGCCTTTCCTCAAACTCAATATTTTATACTTTTGATACTCCTTGACGCTGGATTTCAGTCCTCTTCCCCAGCCGTTTCCAGATCTAGGACACGGATCTACCGTGCGCAGCGATCCACGGTGAGATAAAAAGTATCCGGCAGACGGCAGAAACAAGCAGCGAGCCGGGCAGGCTGAGAGACGGGAGTACAGAGAGGACCGCGGCGGAGTACAGTGGATGGTCGAGGGGGGGGGGACCTTTTTGTTTGTTTGTTTGTTTGTTTTATTGGCCAAAGAAGGAGGGACGTGCACGCAAAGTCCTGACCAGCCTGACAGATGCATGCTAGAAGTAAGTGTTTCATCTGATAAAACAGTTCGCAACACGATGCATTCTGCTCACTGAAGTCTGCACCGGGAAGCTGCACAATATCCGGACCACTCCGGGATAATCGGAGTGTTGAGGGAGGGGGACTTCCAGCGTCATTTGCACTATTTTACACATCGATGCATTACATTTGTGACCATATATGATATCCTATATACAGTGTGAGCGATGCTGCTCGGTGGGATGCACTACTGGAGAGGACTGACACACCCCTACAGGACTGTCAGTGCCGGGAAATAGCTTTGGCGACTTCCCCTTGACAAGTGAACTAAGTCAGAGTGCACAGGGTTGCATGGGACAGGTTGTTCAAGGGCCTGGCTCCTGTCAGAGTGGAGGTGACAGTCGGACTATAATCAGTGAGAAAGAACCAAAAAAATAATAATCACCATATGTATTCATTTATTCATGTATTCAGTTTAAAATTATAATTCAATTAAGTGAATAAATTTGGAGAGAACTTCCAGTAGTTTGTTTCTCTTGAAGCTTATTATTAAATAAATGATGTGCTGCGGTAAGAGAATAATGTAAAGGCCTCTAGTTCATAAAATGACACTTCGTTCAAAGAAATTCCTGAAACATAGTATAATTCCCTGCGCTTTTCCCCACACATTTTGTAAGAGGACAGATTAAATAACAGATCTTTTCGATGCGTATTTCATGCAGTGGAATTATTAACGCATCTGTAGCCCACCCTGCATCTCCAGCAGTGGAGAGGAGCAGCTACAACTCCTGCACGCACAGGCAGCAGCACGTGTTTTTACGCACAAGGTTACCCTCACAATGTGGCGCTCCACTTGCTTTTTAAAAAGGTGCAGCTCTTCGTGTTCCGTGTCTCGCGTTCATTGTGACCGACTACCCGTGCCACATGTTCACTTAAAAGTTTCTCCAAATGTTATGTTTCTTCACTTGGCGAGATAAATCATCGCCATTCAGCTACATTATAATTAAAGAGTTCGCACCGCAAAATAAGAGCGCAACCTACCCATTACGCATGAATATTTTAAAACACTGGCATTAAAGTTTTATTGCGGAGAATTTTTATCTCAAGTTGGAGCTCTGTAAAAATATATTCTAGCGTTTACTGTAAGATTAGGGGTGTAATGAACTAATTACATTAACTTCTTTTTTTTCTATTTGTCCCCATTTCGCCTCAGGACAATCAGAAGAGCTCGGACAGTCGAAAATGTCCAATGGATATACCTGAAGACGCAGCAACTTCTCTTTCATCCTCCCCAACTAGTTCCACTGTTTCCCTGCAGGACATCTGAGATATGGATCCGCGTTAACATCTCCTACCCAACTCCCTGCACCACTATGGTTAAAGTGTATGCCGAGATTCATCTCTGTAACATTATCCGCCTCTCCACCCACCGCCCATCTTCCTCAGGAAACCAGCCGTCAAAACAACTAAGTGTCCCTCTCTCGGTTCTCTGGGGGCCGTCAATATTTGTCCAGCGACACTGAGAGAAAGCTCCTTACATTTGGCGGGTGGGGGGGATTTATGAACCTGGAGGCGAGCTGTGTCATTTCCCCCGCACCTCTCCATTCATAGCACAGCAGTATGGTGGTAGGGATGTCCACTATTTCTTTATGATCACCGCTCCATGCGCTTCACCTCTCCTCTGAGCTCCGTGGCCCCCTCATCCCGTGCCGGACCCCGCTCCAAACACCCCCCCTCCAGCCTGCCATGCTCCTCCAGGCCGTGTTGCTGCTGCTGCTGCGCTGCCTGGCCTCCACCCTGGGCCAGTACGAACTGTGCAAGTCCCTGGTGAGCACGGACGAGGGCTCGGTGTGGGAGCATTACGCGTGCCAGCCAAAAGCCGCGTCCATGAAAGACCACATGCGGATCAAGGTGGATCCGCCCGGAATTACGTGTGGAAATCCGCCTGAGAGGTTCTGCACTCTGGTGAGTTCATGTCGGGACTTTGCATTGCATCTCTTATACTTTAATTATTAACTTTTAAATCAGAGGCTATATTTATGGCATATTTGAACGCGTAAAGAGCGCAGTCTACAAAAACATGCACTCCACACTAACAGACAGCTTCATTAAACTATAGTTACAAGAGTATAAAGTTGAAAACTATTACACAGGAAATCGTCAGGATCACAGGGTTATGCAGTTAAGCTGGAGTGTCAACTTAAAAAGTAATGACAGGCATTTGTACAGAAGGTCAGAGCAGTGTTCACACTTTAGGGCTCTGCAAAGGGATGAAATAAGTGCAATGACTTGGCATGGGTGAACCTGGCTCAGAGACATGAGAAGGTGTTGTTTACATTATAGACTTGGCAGCCCAGTATCCGGTTTGATTTAGGCTTCCAGAGGACGTCACATTTCCTCCGGTAAAATGCATATAGCAGGACCTTTTTTAATTCCAAGGACACTAAAGGGTGAGCTGCAGGAAAACTCGTTAAAATGTCTGCTAGAGTAATATTTAACACACTTTAGCCTGCAGGCTAGTCCCGGCTAATGTAGGTGTAATAATTTGAAATAAGGGTTATAAAATCAGAATCATAAGACTGCAATTAAGCTTCCCCCAGCCTCTTCACTGAAAACTTTTATCTTTGAGGTTTGACTCACGATTTGAGTCACTGTGTGTGCGAGACAAGTTCGTCCTCTTGATAATCGGCCCACTGTCACTGAGCGTCCACTCGCTGAGGTGGCTGGCTAAGCTGCCAGACCCGTCTTAACAGCCATGAGTCAAAATCTCAAGAAAAGAAAGTGTTTCAGCAGAGTGTTGGCATGTCTGTATCACATTACAAAATCATGTCATGCTGTTCATTAGGTGTTTATACTCTGACTGGACATTTGTTACCTTAAGATAGACTTGGCAAACATCTCTCCACCCATGTCTCTCTCCCTTCCTCTCGCAAAACTAATAACTAGTATGTGGGGTCATTTGACAGGAGTAGGGAAGGATATTGTGGTCCTTGGATACCTAATGGTTAATGATTTGTTTAGCAGCGGAAACCACTGCTGTCTTGGGAAAAGGCTTTCCGATGACTTCTCTTGAGAGGGGAGATGGACAGACGCAAGGGAAAAAGGGGGGAGAAGTGAAGACGGAGAGAAATGCTCGCTGCCATAACGTATTGACGTCTGCCCCCTAATGGCCCCAGCCTGGAAACTTCTATAACTATGTTTCTGAGTGAGCAATGATGAAATATTGATGGGCTCCTTAATGGGCTTCCTTACAAGGGTTGGCCAGCGTCGCTCCATTGCATGGATCCAGAGTGTGCTGCTTGGCTGATGAGACAGAAAGAAAGAGAGGGATGGAGGGCGGGACAGGAAGGAGTCTGGTCTTAGTCAGCACTTTCACATCGGACGGGGTCTTTATAGTGGAAAGTTGTGGTTCTTCTCAGGTCATCAGTGGCTACGGGGATTTAACCAGGCCCCCTGGTGCACTAGCTGGGGATTTAGACGGTGAAGAAGCTGTGAGATGAAAGTTTGCTTAAGAAGTGAGGGATGTCAGACTCAAATTCCAACATAATGAGAAAGCAGGTTGGGTTTAATTCTGCACCAGGATAATTATTTGACAAGTTTGCAGGGCATTTTCTGACATGTAGCAATCCATAGCTTACATTTAACTAATAGGAAATCTTTACAGGTTGGCTTAAGAATCATTGAACATCTGCATATCATTTCCTCATAACAGAGGATTAATCTATCAGTACACACTTCAGTAGGGAATCAAGGCCATTACATCCTTTCCATTTCTTTCTTTTGGACACGCCAAATGGGTATTGGTTGAGGGATATTGGTATACAGATCATTTATTTTCAGGCAAGCAGCATTTTTTTCCCCTCTTTGCCCCCGGATTTGGCAGCTTTGCAGAAAAGCCAGTTTCTTATCTAATTGGTGTACATTTACATTCACTCATTCAGCAGTCCCACAAGTCAAGAGAAAGTCAGGGCACTCGAGAAAAAAAAAAAAAAAGACTGCATCACCCAATGCGCAGAGCTGCTCATCCTTAATAAGACTTGAGACGTACTGCGGAAGATGCAAAATAATTTTTTTCCCCTTTCGCTCACCCTATGAGTGCTACAGTGTGTTCCTAAAAATTACGGGAGAATTCACTTTTGGGGTTTTGATGTTGAGGCATACTGTAGCTCCTCTGCTCGCATTGGTGTACAGTAGTTTTTTGCTCCCTCCATCTCCACAGGGATGCATTTTTTCTACTCTATTTATCTCTCGTTCCCTGGGAATGCAGCATCCTTTCTCCTCAGCCAAACAGGCCAGCATGTTGGCTTCTTTCGACATGACGGGCTTCCAGCACTTTGACAAAGATGCTACTGTCACTAGCGCTGTGTTAGGAGCTTCAGTACTTTCTTTGTAGTTTCCCTGTATGATAGCTACTATAGAGTTGTACCTTGCTGTAGAAGGTGAAGGAGTAAGGAGGTTTGAGGCAGTATGTTGCAGAGGGGGATAGCTAATGATGAGGGAGAGGTGAGGAAGATCCAAGCTTAGCTAAGCAGAAGAATAAAATCAGACCACAGTTCCACAGTAGTACACACAGTGTCGATATAAAAATGTTGCATTCAAAAAGGTCTCGCCGCTCTGTTGTTTGTTATATTGTTTTTTGGTTTTGAACCGAAACCTTCAATCAACCATCTCTCTTGGGGCCGGGAACAGAGAGCAGCCAAATGCAAATGGGAAGGTGTGCGTGTGCAATGGAATGTACAGTGTGCAGTGACGTTAACAGGGACCAGCAGGGGTGTGTGAAACATGTGCACGAGTTGGCCAACAGTGCACGGTAGTATGTCTAAGAAAATAGACAAAAAAAAAAAACACACCTTCCTGTTCCACAACACATTTGCCCGTTTTAGAAGGTAGAAATCTGCCAGCTCTAAAAATAGACATGAGAAGAGAGAGAAGCCGCGCAGCAGCGGAAGGGGAGCATGCAGGAAGGGGAGGAAGATGGCAGCTGGTAGCGTGGATCAGTGCATCCCAGACTGGGCCTATGGCCATACTTCATACTGCCTGCCCAGTGCAGCCCTGCCAGACCCGGCCGGCCTGCCCTGCCCTGCCCAGCAGTGGGCCATCAAGGCCACGCAAAAGGGCCACCCACATCCAGCAGTGGGCCATACGTAATGCACCTCCCTGGGGCAAAAGATAGCCCAGGTGGCCAGTGTCCTAATAATACACCCTTGGAGGTGAATTTGGGCACAGCATGAGCAGATTTGACAGTGCAGGGCATAATTAACGAAGGGAACAGAGAGAAGGGAACAGACAGCTAAAGGGAGCGACAGAGACAGTGACTGTACAAACAAGGGAGGTAGGGGAGGGTGCAGTGATGTAATGGCATGGCTTGCTTCCCCATTAGGACACAGTTGAAAGTGATCAGAGAGTGTTTAGATGTGTTGGCAGAACGGGAGGATAGTTATAAGTGAGATTTATCTCAGACTGAGGTGATACTAAGAGGGATTGGCCGCAGGGGCTTAGACAGCCCGAGGTGAACTTAGCAAACCACCTTGTCTCACCAATCAGGATCTCAGGACTGATGGCTGTTTGGACACGAGAGTGTACTGAAGCCATACGGCAAGTATTTGTGGGTCTGTAGGTGTGGGAGAGATCAAGTGGCCACATGGGTGATAATTCAAATAGAAATGTATCAAACTGCTTTTCTCTGGCTCTTGTGACCATTGTTCAAATTTTACTAAATGATTGTGCAACAAAGATTTGGAAAATACAGAGGCGAGGAATAACAGCCTGTTCACAAGTATTTGAGATGATTCCTGTTCATGTGATGCATTTCAAAAGATGGAGGTGACTCATGTTGCTTTTCCTGATAAAAACTATTCTCGCTGTAGTCCAAAATTGCAAAATGTTCACATGTGGTTGTGATTAGAAAGACCAAGTCAGTAAAAACACATTTCTGTCAGTTTTCCAAGAATCCAGTAGAAACCATCTGAAATACTTTCCCGAATTTCCACGTGCATACTTTCCAACAAACAAGAGTTTCCATCAATATCTCTGCAACAAAGCTCCTCAATTAAAACAAGAAAATCCTGTGACATGCACAAGCCCACAGTTAGTTTGACAAGTGTGTTATCTCTAACATTATATCCAGAAAACTACACAATTTATCAGAGCCAAAAAAACTGTCAAAACAGAAAGAATCATCAGAATTTCAACTTTCAGAAGGCCCTCGAACTATTCAGAATCCTAACATTTCATCAAAGTCACTTTATTCTACATATCTCATTTTAAAATGAGCCAAAAATCAACTATTTGTACTAACTAGATTTTGCGAAAGATTAAGAACTCTGCACTCTTGGAAGCAATCAGACAGCTATTGGTGACTCAGCTATGATCAAAACCCACATGAAAAATAAAATCAGAGCTTTTCCAGCTAAACTGCAGGCTGCGTTTACAAAGAACAGATAGAAGTATGGAAACTGTATTGTTAATATGCGTGGCCAACAAATGGCTACAGGTTTCTGGCATTTTACCAGTGCCATACTGCATAAAGGACATGTTTGAATTCTCTCTACTTGCCAGGGATGTACTGTTCCAACAGAGGTGTGAGACTTAATATTACAGTGAAAAATGTGTATTAACGTGAGAAAGAATGCGACACAAGCAGAAAAAAACATCCAGAAACAGCGTGGTGTTCAGAGGGTTAAAGGGTTTTACACATACAGTAGAAGTCTGTTTACAGGTCTTGTGAAAAAAAAAAGTTGGATAAAGCCTTGTGTGGCTTCAGAGGTGTCTGAGAGAAATCTGATAAACTGCCTCAAGTGTCAGTTGGGGCCAAAGACTAAATCTGAAAATCTGGGGGTGTGGAGTTATAAAGAAGTACCAGACCCCTGTGGCCTTCTCCTCATCTCTGCTTGAGGCTAGAAGCTCCAGGCTACGTTAGCTACTACTGCTATAACCGATGCTTTGACTATATTGCTAGTGGCAGGGTTTTTCCTGCATAGAGGAATATTTGGCACCCCCTAAAGAGGTTTGTTTTAGCCAGTGCCAAAGGAAGATCACCAGCGCCAAAATGATAAGAACCGAGAGAAATAAAACAAATAATTAAACGAGTTTTGTTAAACAGGGTAAAGCATAATAGGCATTTTTTGTTTAGAAAATGATCAGAAATACAAGGAAAATACATAGATTTCTGTTGAAGAAGAGAATAAATGTGAATCCAGCAGTGTTAGAAGTAAAAGATGACTACTTAAGAAACACAAAGAGCAAAAAATAATATAAAGGTCTCTGTTGCACAGTCCACATCTCAGTTGTCTCGAGGCTTAAAATCATTTTTCCTGCTCTCCTGCCTCTCTTTATCTACATCTCCTTTGGTTTAGATTTAATAACTGACATCAATAAAAGATAATAGCTTTTCCCTGAATTCACCTCATCAGTGCACTTCAAGAACAACAGTAACTCTGCCCGACATGCTGCGTTTTCAGTGCAGCACATCTGCTTTTAAGTATTACCAGAATTCTAAGTTAAGTTCCTAATATAACTCTTCCTGGTCCAACTGTGGAGATTTGAGCAGGACAAGCTCTGCTGCTGCTTTGGAGCAGCATGGTGTCTGGTGCTCTGTCCTTCTTCTTCTCTCCTCCTCCAGCAGAATCACACATGCCTACAGTAAACATTTACTTTAGCTTGCACGCACACACACAGACATAAACAACACCCGCCCACGCAAACACACACCTAAGACACATTTACACTTGCCAACTGCTGTTTTGCACTCAGCAAGACATTTTGCAGCAAGCAGATAATCACTTTTTCAGGTGATTTAAGTAAAAGTCAGGTTCGTAATCCTATACATGTGCTTCGTTTTAACACACACACACAAATATACACTTCCAGGTGACACACACACATATAGATGCGGCATCTTCCTTGAAGGTAACGCGAATCTCCAAGATGATGGAAAAACCTCCTACAAAATAAAAGATTAACGTTGTAAGTGAAAAAGCAATATCTCTTTCTGTTTCCCTCTGTGGCCTTTTTAATGGGAGGGTCATTTCATTTGATGTTTCTCCAAAACAAAATAAATTGTGTTCCCCGAGTGTGTGTCCCTACCTTTATTCCCCTCGCTAGCAATATAACTTAGAAACTTCTATAAGTCGAGGTAGACAGAGAGGGGAGAGAGAAGGGGGGGGGAACAGAAACAATTTTTTGGGGACAGAAATGGTCATAAAGCAAAGGAAGGGAGAGGGAATGCCATGCAGAGCACAATTTTCTTCACGCCATTGTTTCTGTGTAAATGCACAGTGGCGGCTTGCTATTTCTGGACGCAACCAGGGACGTTTTGTTACTCCCGTTGTGTCCAAAAGCATCGCAATAACTCCCTTTAGAACTGACGTTTGATTCTTCATCCGGTCAGACAGAGTTTCACAATCACAGGAATAACTTAAAGACGAGGCAGTGCTCAGAGCCGTAGTTATTAATGAGCTCGTCGTTATCCCGCAAGTGAAAACAAGGAAGTCGCTCATCGCAGGGGCATCATGGCGGCTGTTGTCGTGGAGACAGGATCCCAGTGAGGATAATTGCTGGAGGGGCTTAGCAGTGCGAGCCACCTGCCACAGCATTTGGCTGGGATCTGTGTGTGTATGTTTGTGGGAGAGTGTGTTTGCGAGAGTGTGTATCCTGGCATAGATACACAGGGCCGGGCCAGAGCAGTGGCAGGAGGCAGAGTGGGATAAGGAGGACAGGGCACACAAAGGGCTTAAACATAACCTCGTGTAAGTCTCTCATGGGGGATGAAAATCTTCCAGGCTATATTACTGTACATATCACCTCCACTGTAGCTAATCCTAAAGGGCTCGGTGAGGTCAGAGCTGAGTAGTGAACAGCAACATGCAGCTTTCGACCAGTCACTCGAACCCAGCAAAGTAACAAGATGTTTAAAAAATCAAAACAAACTGTTGTACTGATCCTTGTTTCTTGTCTAGTTTGGGGATTCACCTGCTCACATGCCCTTTTGCTGTCTTTTTCACAGGCTGCAAACACTGTCAGAAGCACACTTCAGGAGCTAACCTATATGGATTGTGTGCTGTATCTGGGACAGTGTGGTCATTTCCAATAGGATTTGTGGGTCAGAGGTCATTCCCAGAACAACAGGCTACTAATCTTACTTTCTGAGTAAAGTTGTGTCTGGACTAAGGTCGAGGGATACATCCGTGGAGGGCAGCGAAGCAGCTGGGCCACCGTGGAGTAACGTTCACTGTAACCCTCGTCATTTGATTCTAATTACCTTTTGTAGTTGTTTATGAGCGTTGTAGATTAACATCCTAAGCGTGTTTGTGCTGACGGAGATCTCTATCTGAGTCAGTGCGAGAGGGATAATTGGGTTATCAGATAGAAAACAATGCTGTCACGTTACACCAGTGAGGAGAGCGATATTATCTGCAGCTGGTGGTATAAAGACGCGGTCGCATCCACTGCTGCGTCTTCACATGCGTTATGATCCTATATAGCGTCTTCCTTTGCCGTACAGCTTCCCTCAGCACCAGCTCAGTGTTTGCTTATGTTTGGAGTTTTCCCACTCTGCGTTGTCACCGTAAATCAGATGATTTATAATCTCAGCCTCGCAGGATTCTAACTTTTGCTTTTGATATCAGATCACTGGAGTGGGTTTGAGTGACTGCTCCCTTTCTTGTCATACAGTCCAGTGACTTTTTTCAAAGGGGAGAACAGATGCAGCTTCTTGGCAACAGATGTAAAAAAAAGTAAACGTCTGCAAAGAAGCAGTGACACATGATCTGTGCTTGCACAGTACATCGATATTGTGCAGTATTGCTTTTGCGTTACATCATAAAGAAGAAACTGCTGCTTCATGTGATACTCCACCCAAAATCTTTTGAGTATTGACCAACCAGCCTCTGCAGGACTAAGAAGGTTATTGTGGAAAGTTTGAACATGTTTGTAATGGGGAAAAAATGTATTAAAACATCCAAAGAAACTTCTGCAATATAATTCACGTCTCCATCTGTATGCTCAGTATGTTACAAATGTTCATATTTCCCAGCTAAACTTGCATCTTACACACAAGACTGTCGAGCTCATTAGCAGGCGTGCGTGTTGCTTTGAGCATGTTAAAGCACCCCGCTGACTTCAGCCGCCATTTTCCATCAAGGATGAAACTACAAACTATTTACAGCCGCCCTTTAAAGCCTGCAGGGGGACAGTGTTTGATAGTCAAATAACAAATTTTGGGTGAAATCACTTAAAAGTAATTCGGCAATCAAACTCTGCCGCGCTGAACTTAAAGCAGTAGCAGTCTTACATTACTGTATATCAGTGTTCCATCAATTTGGGTGATTCATGTTCTCAGTGTAAATTCAATATCTAGTCAGAAGCTGAATTTGATAAATAGCTACATTGGCAGCAGTTTAGGCTTATTTGATCACAGTGTGTACTTTATTTGCATTAGGCATTTCATTCTATATTGCCACAATTTTCATCATCCAACATCCTGAAATGTCTTTAGTGAATTTTGGGTGAGTTAAATGTTAACTTGGGATAAGTCATCTTTAGGTACTCCTCAAGGAAAAGGCACAAAAACCAAGTATATCACAATTAGAACCTCTCTTTATCACACAGCTTAATATGAAGTCTGGGACTTTATGACTTTCAGGATAAAACCTGTGTATCAAACTTCTTACAACTTGAAAAAGTCTTTTTAGAGAGCACGGGAGGTCCATTGATTTAGCTTTCATTCATCTTTATTGTCTGCATTTATAAATGTGTTTTTTCTTGATGATATGATCTCTGTGATGTACCTCATCTAACAGCAGCAAAATTACTTTTCTGATCTAGTTTGATTTTCTTTTCGTCTCCATTTCAGACAATTGCCTATTGTGATAATAAAAATACTAGATTTAATTTTGCTCGTTAATTCCACTACAGAACTGTATATCATATATTTTTGCAGAGAAACATGTCACCGTCACATTTTTGGATTCTAATTAAAGTGAGAGCCTAAACAATATGGGAGATGTAGAGTAAATCCTGAAATCCTCTCATTTGTTGTTTCTGCTTCCAGTACACATTTGGTCCAATACTGTCTTGCTCTTTTATTTCAGCCAAGAACCTTTTGACTCTACAGATCCATCTTTAGTGTAATTCTTACAGGTTGGATGGCACACAGATTAGGAAAAAAAAAGTCAAAATACATTCTGTATTATTGTACTACAAACTCTTATTTACAGGGTTTCCATGTGCAAGTGAAATGTTAAAGTTTTAGTTCTATGCTCAAGGACTCCAAATATACCAGCAGGGCTTAGATTTGCATCTTTACATCATCTATTTTTACTCTCACTACAGCTCATCATTTGCTCTTTGTTCTATGATATTCAAATATCTACAAAATAATTATTCACGTAGATCTGTTCTCCAGGAGCTGCTGTTGTAAACATAATTACTATAACTTCACCACACAGCAGAGATGAGCCGGTGACATTCTTAAACACTACAATTGGAGATAGTACTACTGCTGAAAGTAAAAATAAGAACAAAACAAAGAAGACGGGGGACGAAGGAGGAGGGGAGGAGGTGGAGGAAAAAAAGAAGGATATTTATACTCTTGACTCCATCAAGAGCTTGTTAAGTGTAATGCAGTAAAATTCTGAAAGACTATTGGATTCCCAATAAATAAAAGAAGAAGGATAACATCAGCTATAAAATTTTATCAGTTGCTACAAGTGTAGAAAACAGGAGAGGAGAGGTTGAAAACACAGTTGAGTGGAAACTTCACAGGCATCAGCAGCTAATTCTAAACATAAAAATATATGATCTGTATTCAGAGTATTTTTTTTTAATGTAACAAATCAATTAATTCAGTAATAAGTAACACAATGTAAATTACACCATTGGGACTTGAATTTTGTAAGAAAGAAGCCAGCAGCTATCTTTGATAAAGTGAATACTTTCAGAATCACAACAAAAATTGACCCCTTTGATACAATGAATGACTGTGACTAAATACTGGAGAAAATAATAACCATTATCTGTCTAATTAGTACATCCTGGGGGCATGACGAGCCTGCTGAGTCTGATACAATACAAACAGCACTGGAGCTGAACTTTGCAAATTAAGCACCAAGAGAGACGACTGAGGATCTCTGGGATTTCTTTGTGTAAATATTTCCACTTCTGTGGTGATGGGGATGTCAGACAACTGGCTTACAACAGTCAGCTTCATCAGTTTTAGTGAGATGTCTGCAAATGTCTCAATATGAGGAGGCAGCAACTGTAGAATTAAGGATTCCTGGAAATGTATAAACTTATTTGAAACTTTGGTAATGCTATAAAAATTCAAGTCAATACAGACTCTTTCTCCTACAGGTTGCATTTATATAAAACTAATCTGCAACAGCAAATATGTTTTAAAGGAAAATAATGTCTATTAGATTGCTTTCCACTAACTTAATAAGGACATTGTTTTAACATCACAAAAATGTTCACTGCCAACATATCATTTGATTTCCACAAAAATATTTATGCAAATATCTTGCAGAACAATAGCCACACATACTGGTCTTGGCATCATGCATCTTTTATGTTGATGCACTCACAGCATTTGGTTAAGGCTCAGGAAAGACTGTGGTTTGGATTAATACAGCAAAAGCTCGCAGTGATTTGAGACACAAGAACACATTCACATTTAACTGAAACCACAGTCTTTCCTGAACCTTAACCAAAGTGATTTTGTAGCCTCAAACTACCATCCACCTCCCTGTTAAATAGAATGATTCATCCACTGAATAAAACGTATGTTCTGAACATGATCTAGCTAACAACTACATTTGTCACTACAATGCATTAGGGGAAACCATTCAGTGCTATATTAGCGTAATAGCAGGCCTGACATTTTTTTTTTTTTCGGAATTTGCAAGTCTAAATAAGAGGAGGATAAATTTGTCTTTCTGGCAAAAAAGGAAGATGAGAGGTGTTTGATCTAACAAAGTGAAAGGCATTTCTTAGTGCAGGTGGAGAGAGGCTTTCTCTCTCGGTGAGCTGTGTGAATAATCCTGTTGACTTTTAGTTGTGTAGAGGGGCAGCGGCTTGAAAGTCTTGGCATCACAAGAAGAGGAGGATCAATTCTCTGGAGTTAAAAGTGCAGCAGCACTCTGCTGTCTATGCAAAGACAGTGATGATGCACAATCCTCTTGACCTTCACACTTCCTGTTGTGTTGTTTGGCAAGTTTACTTTTAAGCTCTCTGTCCCTTAGCGCCTGGTGAGGCACTCCTAGTTTAGATTCACACTGTCTTTTTTGGGAACAATACAGATGTTTTTGATATTGTAGGAATAAGTGCATATCTTTTAAATCAGAAAAAAATAGCACTTATAAATCACAGAGAGGAATACTGGAAGTAGAAATTGTAGTTTGTTACCTAAACATAGGGGCTTTAATGATCACTGCTAAAAACTTTGCTCTGACACATTTTGTTTTTTATCAATTGAGTCTTTATAGCTATAATAAATTTTGACAAAGTCTCTGCAAGGATGAATAACCAAAGGAGCCAAGCAAAGGCAATTGCCATTGTCAGTGTATTCGGTTAATTTGTAGTACTTTGATAAACTGCATTTTTTGGGAATATGCACTGCATTGTTGTGTATTAATCATATCAATGAAATTGTCTCCTTACGCAGATGATCAGCCATCTGCTACAACTCTGCCGACATGCACTGCAGCATTCTCCTATTACACTTAAACTGATACAAAATATGGTCATGTTTTTTTTCCAAATCCTTAAAGCCAGACCTCTTTAATATGTATATCTGTACAGTTAATGATTGAAATATTTAAAGGGATACATAATATAAGTTTCTTACATTTTTTTAATTTAAATACCACATTAGGAAGCTTTTTGGAAAACTATAACCAAAAGGATTGCCTTTTTATACAGGAATTAAACCAGCTTTTCTTTGATTTGTACAAAAAGGGTTGTTGGATCAACTTTGCTACCAGTTTTAGACTATGGAGATGGAGTTTACAGATATGCTTAGATTCTGTCTATGATGAAGTTGGTTGGTCTTCTTTGACTGAACATGCAAGCAGGATAGAGTTCTGTTTGGAAAATTACCATCAAACATTACATCTATGTCACTTTGGAGCGCTGGTCTACTTTTAAGTCGCTCCAGTAATTGGCTGCTTCTTCATGCAACTCTTGCCAGCACTGATCTTGGAGGGACTGCTTTTAATATTAGTGCCGCAGACTCATGGAATCGTTAGCAATGTGACCTAAAACTGACTAATCTCATACTTCCTGGAAACTTTAGGAATGCACTTTTAATTATCCATAACCTGCTTGCAACTGTTTTAATTGATTTCATTTGTTGATTTCTACTGTATTTGTACTTTCCATGGTGTAGTCTTGCAAATGAGGGTAAACCTAAATGATTAGGGATTCCGCAGTATCTCAAACCCTGACGGACATCTTGTTTCTCTGTCTTCGTGTCTGTTTCAGGAGAATCCATACCTGTGCAGTGACGAGTGTGATGCCTCTAATCCAGACTTGGCCCACCCTCCTCAGCTGATGCAGGACCGTGAACGCAACGGCCTAATCACCTACTGGCAGACAGTCACCTGGAGACGTCACCCAGAGCCCCTGCTGGCCAACATCAGCATGTCCTGGAACAAGAGTCTGGAGCTCACAGATGACATCCAGATCACCTTTGAATATGGCCGTCCTACCATCATGGTGATGGATAAGTCCATGGATCACGGACGCTCCTGGCAGCCTTACCAGTTCTACGCTGATGACTGCTTGGATGCCTTCAACATGCCACCCAAACGTGTGCGTGACCTTTCGCCCGCCAACATCACACGGGTCATCTGCACTGAGCAGTATTCGCGCTGGGTAGGCTCCAAAAATGACAAGAATGTGAAGTTTGAGGTGCGGGCACGCTTTGCTGTGTTTGCCGGGCCGCGGCTACAGAACATGGACAACCTGTACACCCGCATGGAAAGTATGAAGGGATTGAGGGACTTCTTCACCTTCACCAACCTTAGGCTGAGGCTGCTCAGGCCTGCCCTCGGAGGCACCTACGTCCAGAGAGACAACCTGCTCAAGTACTTCTATGCCATCTCCAACATCGATGTACCTGCCAGGTGAGCCCACTGCTGACTCAGCAAGGGACACACATTTCTCCTGCCTTCGCGCATTCACACTTTATAATCCAAAAAGTTAATTTTAATGTAAGAAAACGTTATTGCAAAATCATCTGATACATTTCAAAATAAGTACTAAAACATTTGGTTCACACAGAGAAGCTTATCTAAGAGGAGTGTTGGCAAAACTACCGGATTAGGTAATGGAAGCTATATCATCCAAATAAACGATTATCCTTTGATAATAATCATAAATCACTTCAAACCAAGCATCCCTCTTAGTAAATGTGGAATATTAACCTCTTTAATGCCTTTTTAATACACAGGTTAAAGGATTTTGACATGAACTATTTGAGAACCACAGATACATGTTTTCGGACAGCAACAGAAATCTCACAGGTTGACATCCCAACAGCTAAAACAAATCATCAGCATGGCTCGATATAGCTAAAGTTCGGTTAAAATTTGTCCTATATAAGAATTTAGTTGAACTTACTCTTGACACACATATTTCTCCTCTAAAATTAAAAATCTAAGCACAAAGAAAAGACTTGAAAGAGTAACTGGCAGGATTTAAGTACAACTTAGTGTAACTGCATAACTGATTAAAATGTTACACACTATAATGAAATGGCACCACTAGTCAAATCAGTATCATGCTTTTTAGATCTTCCTTAGCATTATATTAAATCCAAATCCAGTATCAGCGTAGTTATCAGATTTAAATTCTTCAGAATCGCTTATCAAATCTCATTAAGCTTTTATCATTTGTAACTGTCTAAATTTGTGAATAACTACTAATAATTCAGTGTAGATCTGTAATAACCTGATGCTAGAAAAATGTTTTCAGGTTGTAGTAGTATAGCAGATTCGCTCATCAGTCAACTCCTATTAGCTGCTAAATCAGTTAGCACTAATTAAGTTAGCTGCAGCCACCAAAGACAGAAAATGCTGATTGCTGTTTGATATTGATTGCTCTGACTGGTTGACATTAACAGATGCTATATAGTGACTTTTACATACATACTGATGCTTCTGAGTCCATATTATGAAGGCCTTGATAAAGAAGTGGGAAATTAGTGAGCACAAGAGACTGATACGATGCATGAAAGCTTTACATGGGATCTCCTATATTTTACACGCTGGAAATCATAATCAGCTAGATCATTAAACTGGCATTTTAACCGGAGAAAGCAAATGGAAATGAAAAAGAAACCAGAGGTAGTGCTGGCTATAAATGACAAATTGCTGGCTATAATTGCATGTCTTCCACATTTGTCTTTGCTAATAAAAATAATATGTAGAGGTAAAGGGTTTGATAAGTTAGCATTAGCACTTAATGAATTTGGGGACTGGGAAGTGGATCCAAAATGGAACCATACGTCATATTTTGAGCATGTAGTTGGATATTACTTCTGTCTTTTTCTGCACACAGACATGACAGATACGGAGGAGACGAACATACCCTCTGGTCTGACATTCATGCACACACATTCACACGCAGCCAGTGTGATCTGAGGGCATTTAAAATGACCCCCTCTCTCTCTCAGCATGAATCCTGGTCCGCCTGTCACTGGCCTGTGAGGACAATGATTAATGGCAGAAACACACGGCCTCGGTGGTCTAACGTAAACCACCATCCACGTTGCGGGAACCCTTACATGGCAACTTTGTGACAGTGAATGATGCTCGGGCCGTCACGCACCTGCTTAGCATCAACAAGCCATCTTTCCTACCTTTCAGAATTATTATTCCAATCAATACGGCAGGCTGACATTTGTATGGTATTTAACACCCTCGTTGGGACGGCGTGGAACGGGAGGAAGAAGCCGTGAATTTGTGTGTGTGCGAAAAGGAAAAGTGAAAATGTGCAGCTGTTTGAGTGGGGCGTTGACCGATGTGGGCGTCTCTGTGTGTGTGTGGAGTCAAGGTATGGGGAGGGGGGGTGTTTGATGAAGTCCTGAGTGGATGCTGACACAGCACACACACACACACACACACATACAAACACACACACACACACACACAAACAGCCCTCTGGCAGTGTGGAAAGGGCCTGCAGGTATTGATCACAGCCACTTTTCAGGCTCAGCACAGAATCAGAGAGTGAGGCAGAGATCAGCCTAATACCCCGCAGGTGAAACAGTCCATCACCACACCACAACCTCCACCAGATCCAGCAAATTTTATACTCAACCAGTCTTGTTTTGAAATATTTGTGCATGCTTCTTTATTTAGTAGTCCACAAGTGTACAACATCTAAGAATTTATTATCCGACTTGAAATCCCTGCTGTGCCACTTTGCTCAAAAAAGCCCCAACACTGTAAGCTTTTCAGAAATTTCACTGCGCAAGTACACATCCAGAAAGCATTCTTATTTTCTCTCCCCTTCCAGAGAGGTGGGCTGGTGGCAGCTGGCGATAGTGTCAGTATGGTGTTGGATCTGGTAACAGAGGACCCAAATTTAGCCCTGTGGAGATGACTGAGGCCAGTCCGTCTTCCGCCCCGGCCACCCACACCTCCCGTAACATAATCACTAATCAATAAGTTATTCTGGGCAGCCAAGGGGAGTATTAGGTGATAGTGGTGGGGGGTCCTCAACAGTACAGTACAATCAGGAGTGTCTGATGCTTACGGCTGGGAAATTGATTTTGCGGAGCGAGACGATTAGTCAATGTTCCCTGGACAAAAGGCTAAGCTATTTCATCTCATCTCATCTGGCCTTAGTAACATATTGGGATTTCCAATGCTTAAAATTTGAATAATGAATATTCCACTCCGCCGGTGCTCCAGCGGGGACAGCACACTGAAATGGGTTTTATATGATCAAGACCGAGTGGCAGTGTACCGCAGGTCGCCAAAGTAATGAGATATGCTGGTGTTATCGATGGAGAGCGGGTTGTAGTCACTTCCTGACCGTATTGTATGTCCCTGCAGGCCTCTCGCTGTGGCTCTCTGACTGAACCCAGTTAAAAGTAATTATTATTAGTTAACTGTTCAATAATGACCTGAATTGAGCTTAGACAGAGACAGCAAAACAAGCTTTTCCAATCAACCAATGTAAGGTGTTACCTCTATGGGACGTGTCTCTTTATCGGACGCTGCATTGTCAGAGTGACTGGCTGGGCTCTAAAAAGCTGGCGCAGGTATGCGGGAAGTCAGGTACTCAGGGCTAAATAGTGCTGCTTTATCAATAAATACGTAACCTGATAGGCCATTAAGTGCAAACGCAGGCAAGCTGGGTTTGATGGGAGGGAGGTTGTAAATTTAGATTTGTGGACGCAGTGAAAACACTCAGCAAACTGGATCTTGAGCAAGTTGTGAGAGGCATTCAGGATAAAGGGCAGCCAGAGGTGGAGCAGGGATTGTGAAGTGGGCACAGAGAGGGGAAGGTCAACCAGAGGGACTACAGGCAAAGTCATATTGGATATCGTCAACAGAATGTTATTATATGATTCAGCATCACTCACTCAGTGTTGCAAAGTTCTCCCAAGGTTAACTATAATGAGCTGCAGTACTGAGTACAATATAAACTCTATGCCAAGGTGTTTTGGGTTTTAAAAGCTCTGGGCTTTATGTTCATTTTACAGGTTATATTCAAACCTTAGATGTGGCCATTTCCATATCACTGATGGGCCATGTGAAAGCTATCTCCTACCATCAAAGATAAAGTAGCAAAGCCTCAACTCTGTCATCATTTACATCAGTGAAATCATATTCACCGGGAAGCTTCGGTCATAAGCGCAGCTCTCAAATTCTCCCTCATTCATTGGACCTCCATCTCTCCATCCCTGTTCCCGCTGTCCCATCAGTCAGCCACGCTGCTGGACTGTGGCGTGGATTATAGCAGGCCATGACTGGCCTGTAGTCTCCATTATGGATTAGACGTGGGGTCATGGATTGGGCCTTTTTAATGAAATAAGCAGCAGGTCATACAGTGGGTCTTTATAATGGAATAAAGGAAAGGCTCTAAGCTCAGGAAGAGCCAACTAAGTGGATTAGGGCAAAGACGGAGGGGAGGAGATGGAGCAGGATGAGAAGATAGACGAAGTCTGCATTGTTTCTCTCCCCCTGTTCATAATCGCTGGCGCATCAGGTTCTGTTCTGACTTCTCAGTTTGATTTGATTGGCTGATGGGGGGAGATGACATTTAAGAGAAGCCAAGTAGTCTGAGTGTCTCTTACTCCTGTGTGTCAGTCAGCTGAGTAAGGAGAGAAGGAAAAAGTTCAGCATATGCACAACAATGCGGCACTGATCAATTTTCCATTAGGGGAAAAAAGTTAACCATCCCAATATGCAGCTGAGGAGGAAAAATGTACAAGATATAGTATAGTATATTATAGTAGGTACAGTATGGGATGATACATTAGGTATAATATGTAGCAGCGTTATATATTTAGATTATTTTAAATGTTTATAACAAGGTTGAACATTCAAAGGGACCCATGATTTCATTTAGGATGACGGTGCGTTTCATTTAGTCGCCTTCGGTGCCATTATATCCCTTGCGACCCCCACTTCATAACATCATCAAAATCCATCTTTTGTCATTGTTTTGACTGAGAGGGCCCCAGTGTCAGAAATTACACCATGTGCATTTAAATATTATGCAATTTTATATAGAATTGACCAATTTTTAATATATGTTTCAATTTTTGATTTAGTCAACACTTTGGAGAGCATTTGGGGACAGAGAGCTGCACCAAGTGGAAAATCTGAAGCAACCAATTATAGAGCAGCCTCGAGTCACCTGCTCGCCAAAAGTAAAAAGGACCTTCACACTGACTCACTGCAGCACCCTAAACACAGGAGTATTCAGATATGAACCACATATAGACTGAAAGCTATTATTTATTAAACAGTGGCATGACTCTGAGGTGTAGCTCATGGAAACAATTCTTATTTCACACAGATTTTGTATTGTATAATGAACCTTCTAAAACGCAAGTAGTTTCTGGATTTTTTTTTGCGCTCGTCACCTTTTTATTTACTGTGGGCTCAGTTGAACCACAATAAATTCTTGTACCTCAATGGAAACAGCACAACCACAAGTAGAAGTAGAGTCTTCCGTGTAGTATGACAAAGTCACAATGCCACAAATCATTTAAAAAAAAGAAGTTTAATTTCTTTGATTATATGTTTACCGGTAATCAAACCTCACATCAACATGTTCAACATTTTCCTAACAGAGGTTACCAAAACTGGAAAAAAATGGTGACTCGAAATACCATAAATATTTTACTACATTCATTTTTTTTTGTTTCCACACTTGTCTCCTATCTGCTCTGTGTAAAAACAGTTTAGGTTAAATATTAATAGTAATCTTTGTCACATGACTGTTGGTCACAGCTGAGTTAGTAATAGCTTCATGGCTGAGCTGGGAAGTGCAAATTGTTTTGTTTTTGAGGGAATCTTTATCTTTAGAAGATTTATTTTCTTCATTTAAAAAAAGTGCTGTAGAAAATAGTGACTTTAAAGAAATGTCACAATTTTAAGATTAGATTTGAGAACCAGAGGTCACACATGATTGGTTCAAAGACAGTTAGAAAGTCTAAATTCCTTCTGTTCCTACAGTTTCTGGCGCTGATAAATGGTGTCATTTTGGTTATGTTTTTTCTTTTACAGATAACATGCCTTTGAAATCTGCTGGCAGGTTTTGGAGTTCAGAGGATTAATTTATGTTTGACATGTTTAAGTGGCCTTTCTTACTGGATAAACTGGGAGGAGGTCCCAGCACAGTGGCGACTTGGTAATGCATTGCATTACCAAGTCGCCACTGGTTACTGAGATTCGTCATCTGGAAACGATGAACGGCTGAACAGAATGTGCTGCCAATCCATCAAATAGATGCTGAGATACTTCAGTCTGCACTAAAGCTATGGTTGACACTGCCATCTCTACAACCACAAACATGACTGAAAATGCGATACGAGTATTAATAATATGGAAATTTGCTACATAAAATGCTTAATAGTTTCACTTAAATATACCACATGGAAACCACCATGAAAGGACGTGACAAAAACACAACATTCCTTATTTATTTGTATTAATGTGTCCAAATGTATCATTTTTTGACATATTAACATTAAAATTCTTACTTGTGTGAATTGATAAATAGACCAAAATGATTATATACAAAATAAGGTGGTTAAATTTAAATTAAACTATTTTTCTCCACATGTAGGTGATTGAAAATGATCAATATTTAACGAGATCTACTGAAATGAAACATTTTATCGTGATAAACGTCGTCTGTACCCGTCAGCGCCACTAGTACCATTGAAACTAGCAGTACAGAACAATGCAGTGATCTAGTTCTCTGGACCCCAATTACAGCTGGTAGGCCCAGTCTTGTCTATAAGCACCATCTCTTACCAGCGACTAATTATTATCCAGTAGTGAAAATTAGTTAAGAGCTGACCTGGCAAGAAACAAACAATGTGAATGCTAATGATATTCGGAGTGTTTTTTCATGGTCATGTTGTTTCATGCCTGCTTGACTCGTTTATCCGTCGTGTGTGTGTGTTTCTCTCAGTGCCATCCTGGCCCCCTGCTGACAGAGCTAATGTGCTGAGAGGTTTAAGCTCTCCATCTCCTCACACACTGGAACAGACTGGAACAGAAAACTTTCCCTGTGTTCATTAACATGTTGCAGACAATAGAGCCAGGACAGTCAAAGCAGATTTTATTACTTCTTTCATGTCTTTTTTTCTGGGTGTCTTTCTTTGTTTCTGGTTATATCGAGACAGCTGGTTCAGCAGAAGTTCTTTGTAACTCTCCATCAAATGCCAATATTGCTTTTTCATAGAATACAGCTGAAGTCATGAATATCATCTGAAATGAGATGTGTTTGTGCATTTTTTAAAAAAGCAAGGACATGCAAGAAACTGGGGAAAATATTTCAATCTGTGTCTGGAATTGTGAGTTTCAGGTTTCATTTGCACCTGGCATGAACATGTGATCTGCATCTGGGTACACCTGGATAATGGAAGGGCCTTCACATTAACACCTGGTATCAATAAGCATTCTTGTCATCGAAATTACACTTTTTTGTTTTTTGTGAAAAAAGTCTGCTTTTACTTGTAATTTTTACCTGGAAGTTGCATGATTGTCCCACTGATGCCTTAAACAAGACTCTCCTACTCATGCAGCATCTTTGGTTGTTTTAACGCAGAGCTGTTTGTGATGGGAAACCCTGCTTAGACCTAGGTTGTTGTTAAGTTGGTCTAGTTTTGCTACATTATTGAGATTCTGACAATAAATACTGTTTTTAATAGAATAGAAAAGAGGAAAAAATCCGGCACCACGGTTGAAATATAAAGCCAAACACCACTGAGCTTTTATAAAAAAAATATTTTAAAAAACAACAAGAGATCATGTAGATAGTAAGTCAAAAACACACATCTGAAGGTGAAAAGTACTAACCTTATACAACCCTGACCTGTACTTTTGCCGTCACACTGATTCCTAACGGAAGGACTAATTAGTGTCTGAAAGGCTCTCAGCGGTTAATCCAATTGTTACGAAGGTTTATTGTTGTAGTGGAGGCATGAATGAGGGTGACAGAGCTGATGGTGAGGAATCTCTGATGCCTCGGGGCTTGTCCATCATCTCTAAAGGAGAACAAGGAAGAACAGATGCTTCTCCGCTGCTCCCATTTTGGAGCCTCCAGTCTTTTTGTGTCTTGATTATCTACATAGGGTGACTTCGACTTTGAGACTGTCGCACTATTTTTGAATTACACCAGAGTTTTCGTTCATGTCCTTTGCAGAGTGAAGGTGAGAGGATGGGAGGTATAAGCCTGGATCAGGACCAGAGGGAGAGGGAGAAAAAAGGGAGGCAGATGATGGATTAACTCCGAGTTTCATGGGACTAGCTGGGGTGTGTGATTTTGTGATGAATGATGTGAGGTGTGATGCTCTGTAAATATTATTCTCCAGTTCACACGGCCACCACGCTGCAACAGTACTGTAGCCTTGCTGCGTATTCTCCATATTTTCCACCTACGGTTGAAAACTTCCCCATCTATTCTGTTTGATGAGAAAACCGCTTTGCGCTTGAATACTGCCACCTTTTTTTTCCCCTCATGAATGAAATATACGATCCATGCTTGATGTGCGATGAGGAGAACACAGAGGCGGTGGCTCATGTGTTCTCGCTCAAGACAGGAAACCTTCATGCGTGGCCCCACCCACCCCGTCAGACTCCTCCTCTCTGACTTATCTCCCTCGGAGGCAGCCGAGGCTCGGAAACAGATCGCTTTTTAAATCATTCATGAGCACTCCCCAGAAAAGAAAGGCATGCAGAAAGCTGAGGGACTGCAATGAGGAATGTGTCATTGTTCCTCTCATATGCGATGATTTATGACACAATGGTTGTAACTGATTTGATAATCACAGTTTATTTCCCCTCAGAAGGGAAGAAAGTTATAGTCAGCGATTTTGCCTGTTTTCCTTTCATTCCTCGTCTTTTGTTTCACAGATGAATTTTTTTTTCATCCCTGCCCTTTTCAATAGATTTCTCTTTTCTTCTTCCACCTTCCCATCCTCCCCTCTTTACTCATCCCATAAATATCCTTTTAAATTCACAAATACAATAAAGAATTCTCCCCACCAGCGCCTGTACCGTGCCTTACCCAGCATCTGGTGAGAGGGGAATCTCTTGATACCGCAAGCGTGCTTTAAAGCTGAAAAGCATGCTGGGAATTGTAAGTGGGAGAACATGAGGTAGAGGGAGGGTGTCCTTGGAAAGATGGTTTGTTCTCAGTCAGCCACATTAATTAGCATAGCATTATTACAGACATGGCGTGTTCAAAAGCACACCAGTGCCGCTACTGGGGGACCATCTCTGTCATTACTAGCATGTAGACAGATACAGATAAACAACTCATCAAGTGGAGCCTGAATGTGAGAGACATATTAAATCCATGGCTTTGTCAATCAGAAACATACTGGCTCACACTGTGATCAGTCAGTGTTTGATACCAGAGACTTTCACTTTTACCACAGCATTGTCCCATCGTGGGCCGTGAGTTTTCAATCTAGCTGAACAAGACAGCAGGTGATCTCACGAACACTGATTAAAACTTTAGAAAAAAGACAAAATCCAGATTTGTAAAAATCACAAACAACTAATGATCCCCAAAATTAAGAGCATTATAGTTGATTGTAGAATATGTAATTTGTAGAAATTAATCAGGCTACTTCACCCCCTTGTTCTGAAGCTTTTGCTTATATCGCTGTCTGTAGAGTTCTCCATTATTCTGTGCACATTTTTGACTTCTTGCCGATGCTGCCTTAAAAACTGAGCTTCATCTGCTGAAGACTCATCTTTATCTGCTGATGTAGACCAGCACAGTCGAAAGCTCTGTAACAAGATATTGTTTTGTCAACTGCTGTTTTCAAGGTCAAGAACGAACTGCAAGTTTGTACTATGATAATGAACCAGCAGAGTATAATAAACAGCTTCTGTAAATGTGCTTGCTGACAGGTTTCTTAACTATTCATTATATTCACTCTTAATCAGCTGCATAACCAATAAGTAACATTGATTTTCTTCTTATTTTGCCAACTTGTGTTTTGCGCATTTCTAAAATAAGCAGCAATCTAGTATTAGAGCTATAATTAAAGCAGGTAATATCAAAGAAGTGATACACAGTGCAGAATGTTTGTGGCAGGAAACTAAACATAAGCAAAAAAGCACAAAATTCATTAGATGAATTATACTATATATAATGTAACATTAAAGTGCAGTTGGAAACGAGGCAGTGAAATTTAGAGCTCAGATAATTAGTCATGAATCTGAAGATCTTAATCAGTCAATTGAACAAGCTTTCTGAAAATGTGGAGGTTTACCTTCTTAACATGTCTATATGGTGTTTTTATATGCTGGGAAAGACATCATGAGTGAAATAAGCAGTTCAACACCATGGCTGAGCATCTCCACCTTGAAACTGCAGCAGACCGATGTCTCAGAAACACTAACTCAGACTTGCAGGATTTCATGCCCAACACATCTCAGGAACCAATCCTGTCAGATTCTAGGGTGGGGCTTTCTGTATCATTATTTTTCATCACAATCTCAAACACGTAGGGCTGAACTATTTCAATATTACACCTTGACATCAGCAGGGTAGTTAATGAGCTCGAGCATAAGGGGCGACATCCATTCATCCTTCCATTATCTACATACCACTTAATCCCCGTTAGGGTTGCGAGGGGCTGGAGTCTAGCTGACTTAGAGTGAAGGCAGGGGACACTCTGGACAGGAATGGGTGATATGGATCTGTATATTCTAGAAAACACAATGCTGTAGAGTTCTATCTACGTAGTTTAAAGGCAGGCAGCGATTGTTTTTATGTACAAACTTCTGAATACACTGACAGTTAAAATTAGCATTAGTTTCAGTTTGATTGTCAACATTTGAAAGTTTCAAAACACTTTGACTCTGCAGCCCTATTAGTTTTTCATGTTCACATCATTAAACATCACCAGTGTATATAGCTTTCCTACTCTACAAGGAAAACAGGAAAGTGCAGTGAATTCAACTGTTGTGGTTTCTAAATGAGTCCCCTAAATAACATGTTTGAAGGCCTGCACTTTATTATCTTTATTAATTGAAAATATCCCATCCTCCTGTAATTACAGCTTCCTATTGAATCTGTGCAAATAAGGTTATTTCGATAATTGCTGAATGATGCAAGGCACTTGCTACATAAGAGTATCATTATATGTGAAGTTCAGATATTAGTCTAATTTTGAAACCACTGTAGCACAACTAATTTATTTATAGTAAGACAATTAAGCAAAATATCATAATTACTGCAAAAGCAAAACAGTTTCTGCTGCAGCTCAGAGTGCCGTTAAACTGTCCTTTTTTTTTTTTTACTTTTTGCCAAAGACCCCGAAGTTTTAGTCCTTGTACTAATTGTCTTGCTAACTGCCCTGCTGGGTTTTAAAGCTCTCCTTCCTCCTTCCCCCCTCTGTTCCTCTCCCCTCATCTCCTCGCCTCTCCTCTGGCCTGCAGGCTCGGGTAGCTCTCCTCTTGTTATGACTAATGATGTTCTCTCAGTCTCAAGGTTTTAGCAGGATAATTATATTAACCCTTGTCCTCTGGATGATCCCAGCTCAGCTCCTCTTCCCCAGGCATCCTCCCCACCATAGTCTCATTGGAATTAGACTTTAGTACACACACATGTTCATACAAGAATGCACACCGTAGTTCTGTTTTAGCATTTGTTTGTGGCTCTAGGTGCGCAAGTTTTGGTGACTTTTAGCAGACCTTTTGCAAATGGGTTGTTATTTAAATAACAGAGAGTGTAATCGTTTGAAAAATTAGATGCATAGCTGAACGTGGCTGAAGGCCTGCGGGTGCCGGTTTGCAAAAGTGTTTGCACAAAGCTAAACATTACTTCACACATTAGAGGTTCAAAAGTGCGCTTCGAAAGTTCGTGCGGCGGGCATATGGCATCAGAGAGAAGAGCCAGATATCCTGAGTGTATTCTGTTCTCCACTCCAAAGTTCTTTATTCTGATATACACAACAGACATTCAGATCCCACAAAGAGTCGTATCGCCCTTGGGGGCTTTAGGACTCAGTAGGAGACCACACAACAGGAAGAACCTCCCACCAAACCTCATGTCGTCCTCGAGTTTCTGTCTCTTCATCACTTTTTCATTCCTCCCATTGCCCCGCTTCTCCCACTTCTACTCCTTCCTTGTTCATATCTTAAATAAGAGGAGGATGTATAATAAAACCCCCTCCCTCCAACTCACACCCAATTTCCTCTCTCCCCAGGTGTTACTCTTTGCTGTAGTGTTCATTAAAAGACATTCAGCAGCAGTAAGGACTCTGCAGGGAGGTTACACTCTAATATCCAGCGCAGTGACTCAGTGGTCTCAGGACAATTGGGACTGGATGGAGAGAGGCTGGACTCTCTTTAGTGGAAGGAGCCTTAAGATGCAGTAACATGTCTGCTTCAGGAAGACAGCATCAGCCGTTCTGCATCATTCATGCTGCATCATGCTGCATGAATATTACAGTGCTGGCATGCGGGGTCTTAAATTACCACCCGCCAAGTGCCAAATGCCAGTAAAATATGTCTTGTGTGGATGAATTAATAAGGGTCACCCATCACAGTGGTCAGTGACTTTTGAGGGTGCATCTATTCGTGGGTGATAACGTTTAGCATATGTTATCTGGGGTACAATAACTTTTCATTAGTATCATGTAGAGACAAGCAGAAGAACTAGGTGAAATAGCTGATGTTGGACTTTCACACATCATCTCATTTTCACCTGTAAACTAAAAAGACATAGTTGATTACTAAAACCTTAGATAAATTTGCGTGGATAGAAGTCTTGTTCATGAAAAAAAAATAATGGCAGCTACATTATAGAAGAAGGCGATTTTGTATTAACCCTCTGAACTCCAAGATCTGCCGACAAGTTGAAAAGGCATGTTCTTTCAAAAAAAGTGACACAGTTACACAATTTTTAAAAATGAAACAAACAGAACTGTTTTTAAAGTTTTGACAGTCCCTAAATGAATTAAGTAGTCTCGCCAAATTTAAGCTTAGAATAAAAGAGATAGATTATTGGATCCAAAAAGGTATGTATCACAAAGTTTTATGAGCATCACCAACTTTTGATGCACTCTTCTTAAGTTTTTTTGTATTTTGCCATACCACTATTTGCAGAACTGGACTCCATCTCTGTTGCTGTGGTTGCTCTCCTCTTCAGCTCGGGCAAACAAACCATTGCTGGTTGAGTGAAAGGCAGGAATGTCACCAGAGACACCAGATTTAAGACCATATAGGACTGCTACTCTGTGAAATGCAGTTTGGCTGAAAGGCTTACTCAGTATTGTGAGAACTCGTCTGGCAACAGCTTGAATGTAACGGACGCTCATTTGAATGTAAAAGTCCTGCACTCTAACTTTAAGTATCAGATCAAAGAGTGTGAATGCTTCTCAATCAGGTGCCAGAACCCTCCATAGCAATTTATACTTCTATGAGACAAGATGTGCAGTGGCACATATTTAAAAGTTGAGTCGGGTTCATCTTTGCCGACTGGAGCAGAGCAGGCTGCATTTTTCATGCCATGCTAAAATTGGTCTGAGCATGACTTTATGCAGCGTGTAGCCTTCTGCATGCATCGCACAAGCATTTCTACTTTTGGAGCTATAATATGCAGAAACACAAAGATGATGCAATTACACACCAGGCACCATAAAAAGGTTGCCACGGTAGAAATCAACCACCCGTCTAGTCTAAAGATGCACATAAAGCCTCGCTCAGGAGGGGCACAAAAATCAACATTCACCACGTAGTTGCAGCAGAGTTGATTTGTTTACTGATAATCAATAAAGTGACCCCAAATTTTAACGAGACATATGCTGTCCTTCAAATAAAACATAATTGAGTCACCTCTTAAAACAGTGCTTACATTCGGTGATAAAGAGAGCAGCAGAGTTCTTTATCCTCGTGCACATAAAGTATCACAGGGAACAGCCAGGGTGACAAAATCCTATGAAAGCTGCACATTAATTACCCCTGCAGTTTGAAAGGCCAGCAAAAACAGTAAATTGTACACAGCTGGCACGTAACCCACACCTGAACTGTTCCAATATATAACTCTCTCACTCTCAGCAGTCTCTGCTACGCTCAGGAAAACAGTCCTCTGAGGTCTGGACTGGAGAACAGGATGTGCCCAGGCTCCATTATTTAGCTATTTGGTCCTGTGCATACTTCTCAGAGCGGGTACCTCAAAGTGGGGCTGAGTTTGCCTGCTGCTCTTTACATGACCCAGTCTGACCAATCAGATGGCTGCTCTCAGGTCTAAGCGCCAGCAAGGCAAGCACGCAATAGCCATTTACTGTATCCTTTGTAAATAATTTACTGGTAAGCTTAGTCCCACACAATCTCCCTCTGCCTTTCTATCCCACAATGTAGTGCATGAACACAAACTAAAAGAGCAAAGTGTGCTAAAATTATGAATCATCCCACAAACACACCAGGGAGGTCACACATCCCCATACACAGCATAGCAGACACACAACAAACACACACAGGGTGTGGATTGCAAAGACAATCAAGGTCATTCTTCCGCTTTGAATAATTTAAGATGTCTTTTTGCTGGACATTTCCCTCCACTTTTTTCTCCTGGGCCAGAAACATCCAGTGACCTCTCGACTGTGAACATTTTTAGCAAGTGGATGCACTGTGTGTGTGTGTGTGTGTGTGTGTGTGTGTGTGTGTGTGTGTGTGTGTGTGTGTGTGTGTGTGTGTGTGTGTGTGTGTGTGTGTGTGTGTGTGTGTGTGTGTGTGTGCGAGACCCCAAACACATGATTCTTTAGGCTTCTCCCTCGTTCTTTTTTGATGTTCTGGTAAAAAAGTGTTTTCTCCTTTAGATTTTGGGACATGCCCAAAAAAGACTGACAACTGAGAAACTACAAAGAGGTGGAAGGAAAGACAGGAAAAGACCATTGATTCAGGAAATGTATTTGCTGTCCACATTGCATAATGACCGATAATGAGCTTGGGAGGAATGATTTGTTTGAAAATGTCGTCAGAACTGCTATTAATGCAAAAGAGTAGGAGGGGTAGGTAGAAATGAGAGCGGTAGTGATTGTGAGAAGAGGCACACTGTGATTCCTGCTCACCACACAATTGCTGGGGAGGTCAGTTATAGATTACCTGTTTAGTCTGGAGAGAGAGTGGGGGAACACGTGAGAGGATGGATAGCGGAGAGGGAAAAAAAGGTGAGGTGTGGCGGAGAAGAGAGGGGATGTTTGAAGAGGCTCGTGCTGCTACGGAAGGCTGCACTTGAGGAAAATCGATCCTCTCCCTTCAGAGAAAGAAATTTATGAAGCTGGAACATAAACGCAGTCATGTCCAATTAGCTGCTCTGAATTTACGAGGCGAGGCGAGGGAGGAAGTAGGAGGGGACGTGGTGATAAAGACTTCAGCAGAAGCCAATAAGGCGTGTTGCTGATCAATGATCTCGGCTTCATGCAACTCCCACTCCATGCTTGGTTGCTTCCAGCTGTGCTCAGGAGACACAGTGTTATGGGCTCTGCTTTTCTGCAGGCTGCCCTCCACCAAGCAGATTTTAATTTATGGACATACTTAAAAATCACCTCCAGACATGTTTTAAGAAATATAAAAATACTCTGCTTTGAATAATAATTCATGTCTGATATGGTTCTTGCACAGAAATTTTAATTAGCCAGAAAAAAAGGTAAAATCACATCTTCTCGTCCTCATTAAAAGCTCCAGCATTTAGGAATTTCAGCTTATTTTTCATTTTGAAAGTTTACCTGGACTGAAGATGTGTCCTAATTCACAGTTTATGTTCAGACACATAACTGGTTTTTAAACTAGCAGTTACGAAACAAAATCTCAGAGTATAGATGAGCACAGAGAAACTTCCCCCTTCACCAGATAAATACGAATGACAGAATCTGAATGAGATCAAAGTGTCTGCATCAACCTCAAAACTTACCACATTAACTAAATTGATTACTCAGTAAATCGCAACTCTGATATAATATGCAAATTGTAGGGCTATTACATTTGATTGGATTATCATCTAATTTTCTGTCCATTTTATCAGCCTTGTCATAGATATTATGTTTATGTAATGTCACCCAGATTGCACTTTTTAATCAACATAATGAGGAAATCTGGTGAGCTGCTAAATAAATATATCATTCAAATGTTCACTGACATGTGTTTCATTTGTTTAAGCCAAAAAACAGCCTTGCAATACAAAATAAGATTGAATAGCGGCAACTGCAATACTGTATTTCTTACACTTTTTTTTTACGGTCTAGACACATGCAACTCCTGGTTGAACAAATTCTCATTTGCACCAGGTTCTCTACAAAACAAAACAAACAAATGCTGTGGTCCTCAGCACCAATGGGGAGTGATGACTGACTGAAAATGAATGAATGAATGAATGAATTAAAAATGTAAGAAAAAAGTGTGCTACAGATTGTGTTTGCACAGAACAACAAGAGTTTAAAAGGAAAATAAAACAACAATAAAGTAAATGTAGCATTTATATAGTGGAGCAAGTTGTCAGCAAGTTGTTGGGAGATACATTCAGCATGGTGAAATCTTCTATAATTAATGAGCAGAGTAGTGTGTAAAACACCTACACTACCGTTCAAAAGTTTGGGGTCACTGAGACAATTTCATGTTTTCCATGAAAACTTACACTTTTTTTCCTGTATTAATATAACTGCACAAGGGTTTTCTAATCATCAATTAGCCTTTCAACACCATTAGCTAACACAATGTAGCATTAGAACACAGGAGTGATGGTTGCTGGAAATGTTCCTCTGTACCCCTATGGAGATATTCCATTAAAAATCAGCTGTTTCCTGCTAGAATAGTCATTTACCACATTAATAATGTCTAGACAGTATTTCTGATTACTTTAATGTTATTTTCATTGAAAAAAAATGCTTTTCTTTTAAAAAAAAAGGACATTTCTAAGTGACCCTAAACTTTTGAACAGTAGCGTAGTTAGTTGAAGTTTTAAATTTGAAATAATTAGATATCTACAGCACACAGAGCCCCCCTCATTTTAATTCCACAGTTTTGCAATATTCAACACTGGCATCATAACAGTGTCATAATGCACATAATACATTTTTAAGTTCTCTCTACTTCTAGCCATGGTTCACTGAACAGATGTAAATGACTTTTTACGTCCATATTGACTTAAAGCACAACATACAGCATTTTAATTCATATTTAATTGTAACCACAATGATTCCCTAACCCTAAGAAAAGTAATTTTGCTCACTAAATGTAACCACAGGTGGGAGTCTCTGTAGTCAGAGTTCTCCACTTTATACAACTACCATACATCTCCCTAAAAGCACTGTACTGCGATACGAGAGATAAGAGATTCCCTCACTCAAGGGAAAACAGGCAGGCAGCAATTAAGTTGCTTAATACAGCACCATTTTAAAAAGTCATTAGTACTATATAAACATAATTTCTAGATGACCGCTGTGTCATTAATCAGTCAGATTTTCTCTGACAAAAGCTCTAACGCTCACTGCTCATTAGGCCCTCATTCGACGATTATTGCACTGCAGTATTACTACAGCAGCGGTATGGCCAGTCATGTGTTTTGGGGTTCCGATAGAGTGAGTTGGTGTGAGTGCCAAGTGATCTTTTTCAGCGGCGGCAGATCGAACACAGAGCAGAAGAGGAGGGAAACCTCCTGCTGGGTCAGAGCTGCATCAGTGCAGTCTGTCATCACAGGTTAGAGCACGTCAGCGTAGACCCTCCTCCTGCTCCTCCTCCCGTTCTCACCACCGTGGTCGAGAGGCAGCCAGACTGTCAGGGCTTTGACACAGCTGCCCTACTCCCTGCTGCACCGACTGCTCAGCCACCCGCATCGTCTATATCCCCTCTATTTTCTCCCCCTACCCACTCCTCTCAAACACATGTCCACAACCCAATTTAACCAATGCGCTCGTCAGTGAACGCTGGTGCAACGGCCAATTGCAAAAGAGCTTTAAAGGATACTGCTGCACAGACCGAGAGAAGAGTAAAAGAAAGAGATGGAAAATAAATTGGGAAACGAGAGAGAAAGAGCAAAGGGAAAGACTAGAGGTTGGCTACAGTAGATGGAATTTGGGAGCAGAAGCAATACATACAGTGGGAGGAGAGTGCAAAAGAGAAAATGAGAGAGAGGGAGTGATAGCTGTGTCCCCGGAGAGGAATAGAGGAATACGCGTCAACTACAGTAAAGAGACAGATAAAGCCCCATTAACTGCTGCTTCCAGCTGCTTTCTCAGGCTCTGCCACCACATGACTCCCCCTTGATGTTTGTTTATCTTTCTTCTTATTTATTCCCCTAATTGCTGCGTCTCTGCTGTCTAAAACACGCAGTTCTCATATCATTAAATACATAGGAGCGACATGAGTTCAGGCTACAAGGAGAACGGACAAAGAAACTCCCAGCCAGACAACCCTGGAGAGATATAGATTGAGAGATATAATAATTGTGGCGCCTTCAGGCTATGACTTCAGATCAACGATTAGATGTAGAACATGGTGTGAGCAATCAGATATGTAGGTGATGCATGTTAGATGAGCTTACATTCATAATAAAAAAAAAGTTTAGATCCTACTAAATGGCTTTTCCTTATGTTTAGAAAGAACCTTAATTGCAGCATAGATTTTCACTCTTATTATTCACAGGAAAATATTTAGTTGAACCAGTTAGTTGGGGCGGTTGTTAGCCAAACAAGACATCAGAGATCTGGATTCATGTTTTGCGTAACATGACCAATACATAGTTAGGCTTAGGTGATGAAAACAATAAATAAACCTCTACTGCTAGTAATTTTTAATAAATTTTTAAGGTTTTTAAATATATATATTTCTTCAGTGGATTTTAAAGAATCAGCGCTGTGTTTTATTTTAAAAGCCTGAAAGACATTAGTTCTCTGTACTTCTTTTCAGGGTCGCACTGTTTCCATAGAGGTGCAGGACTTCATATTGTAGTAAAAAATGAGCTAACTGTGAGTAAAAATGTAACAGGAGCAAACAAACACTCAGAAACTGCTTTGAGTTATTTAAAACAGTGATGCACAGTCCACGGTTTGATAAGCCTTACTGTCAGTTTGCTTCTCAAGGTGTGCACCTGTATTATTAAGCAGCACTGGCTCATAGCACCAGCAACTAAAGGTCTCTCCAAATCTATAATTCTCACCACTCAAGATTATACCTCGTTGATTGCCCTGTGGAGATTTGTTGTAAACAAGCAAAGGTTATGTTTTAATTTAGTGTTTCTCAGAACATCTTTGAGGTCTAGCAAAAATCCTTCCTCATTAAGCTTTTGCTAAGTCATTTTTTCTTGCTTTTATTGTTTACATCCATCCAACCAGTCTTCTCTGCTTCTGTAACTCTGCTAGGTAGACGGTCGCATTATTGCCACCTGTAGGTGAAGGGAATCCTGTACATTTGTTGGCAGGAATATGTATTTTGTCATCCACATGTACCACATGTGTGCAAAAGTCAAACAAAACGGAGGCCTGCTCTCCAAAAACTGCTACTAGTTCCACAGAAACTAAACCGCCTTTAAGGCACCAAAGCCAACAGACTGATGAACAGAAACACTGACCCATAATTACACCAGCTAATTAAAACACCACCTTGTGTGTGGTATCTAATGTAGACTGGAATGAATTTGCAACCCTTATTTCCTCCTGTTCCTACACATTGTCTCACTCAGCTCTCTCTCTCTCTTGCCCTTTTCTGTCTTCTCCTCCACTCATCTTCTCTCATTCATCTCCCCACTATTCCCCTCTCTCCCCCTCTAAGTAAATAGACAGGGTTGTGATGGATCCAGCTGTCCTGTCTTAACTTCCTTCAGCTCAGAGCTGCTACTCCCACTTTGATGACTTTGCAGCGAAGGCAGACATCTTGCACATTAACATATGATTGTGCCCATGTATTATTTGTGTATGGAGGGACTGGAGAGAGGGATCGGGGAAAATCCCAGTGCAAGCTGTCATCCAAAAGAGCGAGAGCAAAAGAGACATGGCACTTGAAAAGTCGGAGTGTCGCATCATTCATGCAGAAGGAGTGCAAGGCTAGAAGTACTGTTGGTCTTCCTGGCCTGTACTATGGCAGAAGTCAGAAAAGCAGGTCAAGGGGACACAGTGTCCATAAAGTTTCAACCCACAAAACTGTGCAACTGTGTAACTTTTTCTGATTCTGATCAACTTAACAAAGGTACTAACTAACATGAGGAAGACAGTGACAATTCATTAAGATGCATTCATGCTTTAACATCAGCATATGTCAGCTGACAAAACAGAGGGCATTTCTTCTACGATGAGGCAGCTATTAGACCTGCAAGGAAACAAGCTGCACAGCAGTGTAACTATAAAATCACTGTTCTTTGGTATTGATTTTAAACTACAACTCTAGATCCTGCACTCAGCGGAACTTCCACTTTCAAGATGAGACAGATGAGATTTATCACCGAAGTTGCAGGAGATGAAAAGTAGAGATCTGTTCAGCGCTGTCACTCACTCAATGCAGCCATTAGTCACCGTGCCGCTGCTTCTCTGATCTGTTGTCTGTCATCGACGCTCTCAGACAAATGCATCACAATCACATGAAGCAGGAACACACACATAATCACACACACACACACACACACACGCATACCTGTCTCGCTTGACACACATTCACTCTTGCTCTCACGCAGGCACTATTTTTTCCATGAAAAAGAGATGTTCAATTTCCGTCTTTGCTAAGTGGACAGCTCGTGTCCTTCAGAAGGCATGCAGGAAACAAGGCCTTGTCAGGGGATGGATTCTCTCCGGCACATCCTGTCAGCTCGTTCAGTGATCAGAAAGAAACGGGGATAATTTATAGGGCTGCAAGCAACAATGTGATATGAGACGCAATTTACCGATAGACACTCTAAGTTTCGTTATTCTGTATATGTAATGTTGTGAAACTGGGGGTTTTGGTTGACAGGCCAACATCATCCCCCTCCCACTAAAAGAAATTATTTTGATGAGAAAGCGCGATAGATTAGCAATGGGAAGGAAGATTGAAGTAGTCATCTTTCCTGAATACAGAGGCCATTCTTTGAATATTTGATGCAGACGGATAGCTGTTCACTCCAGTGGAACAAACTGGATTGGAGTCCAGTCGCTCATCTGGAAAAGGCTGTAATTTAAAGTCGTAGCTGCCGAGTGTCCTTAAGATCCTCATTTCCTTCCTGGCAAAACTTCAACCTCTAGATCAGCCCACCTGGACCCTGCCCTCCACTGAGGTCAAGTGTGCACACGAGCATGTACGCACTGCCATAAAAACACACACACACACACACACACACACACACACACACACACACACACAGATACTTGAACCTCATAATAATTTGCTCTGAAATGGCGGTCTTCTATGGAGAGACGATAAATGCATTATTATGCAACCTTTTGAGTGTGCATGCACCCTGCTGTATGTTTCTTTAAACTCAAGAGTTATTTGAAAGGAGGAACAGCAAAAAGCAAAATTGACGTATTTTTTGTATGAAAAATAAATCCTTTTTTATTAATCTAAATATTCAAATAAAAATATAAAAAATGACACTGAGATTATTTAAGTGTTGCCTATAATTGTCATAATCATGCAGCATATTTACATTCAGTTATAAAGCTGCAAAGAAAGTTTTGCGATTAAGTAACTTGGCTGATTACGCTCGAAATCACAACAACAGTTGGTAGTTTCTCAGTAATAGTGCAAAATAACCTGTAAAATTTCCAGGAGCCAATGCTGACCATTTTCAAATTCTTTCTTATCTGATTAATAACCAAAAACTCAAAGACATCCAGTTTATCATCAGAGGCAATGAAAAAGAGCAAGAACCTCCACATTTGAGTACTTTGACATAAAGAATTTCAAACAGCTAAAATGATAAATAGATTAACAAAACGGTAAACGGTGATAAAGCAATGAATCCAAAAAGCGTTTCCGCTCAGGAATCAATCAATCAGGACCTTTGTCATAACAATTTCATTCATATTTGTTCCTTTCCTCGGTCACTGTGTAAAGAATACAGCTGCTACTGAAATCAAACAACCCATAATCAGATGGACTGGCAAGTGTACAAACTGTACTAGCAAACATCAAAACAGAAATGGGTGCCGTAGTTCTGCCAGTGAGTTCTGAGAAAGAACTGAATACATTTGAGACCAAAAAGTGACAAACCTGACATAGTAATGATTCTCAAGGGCATCGCATGTGATATTTCTAAGTGACTGTATTTCATATTGTTGTCTTTTAACTCTGTTTCTGCTTGTCTAACTGTCCTACTGCATGAATACACCAATGAGGCCTCACATACAGGATATAAGGACAAATATACACCCATGTACAAGCGTAGAGAAAGCTGGTTTTCACAGCTGACTCTATCTTACATTGTCGTTCCTTGCTGTCAGGTACAGTGGAATTTAGAGTATATGCTCAGAGAACAATTTACCAACAACACAGTTTTTGCACAATCTTAATATTGCTTATCTTGTTTTATTTTATTATTGCAATTTACCCACAAAAGATACGTGTCTTGTCTCTGCACCAGACCCTCAATACTCAGCAGTTGCACCTTCATTTTTTTATGCTAGTGTCACTGACACTACACTTCGAACCTGGATATAATTAACTTTCTCCTGCTGTCTTATGTTGAGTCAGTGGAACACACACACACACAAACATTTAATCTCACACGTGTCGACTCTCTATTCTCTTCCCCTGGAAGGTGTAAGTGTAACCTCCATGCCTCCCAGTGCCTGCCGATTGATGGGAACCTCCAGTGCCAGTGTGAACACAACACCACCGGCCAGGACTGCCAGCGCTGCAAGAAAGGCTTCAAAGCCAAGTCCTGGAAAGCAGGTTCCTACCTGCCAGCACCAAACGGAACCCCCAACACCTGTACGTACCTGCTTCTGTGTGTTCCTACTGTGTTCATCTAACTTATCAGTCTGACACAGATATAATAATGCTCCTTTCAAACACTTTAGCTATGGATATACGCAAACTTATTTATTTTAAAACTCATGAAGTGTTATAATCAAAAATACATTCCTACACAGTTAGACTGCATTCCGATTTACAATGAGAGAAATTCATTTCCTCTCTCTGAGTTAACGCTGAAATGTTTCTGAGGAGGTTGGAGGTGAGGTAGAATCCAAAATCCACAACAGGACTTTCGCCCAAGATGTTGGGATTTGTGTCCTGTACGGGACAGAGTCTTGCACAGTATAGGGATGCTAAAGGAGTATTGCAATAGTCTGGCATTAAAACATTACTATACCCCATCAAGATAGTCAAGATGGCGGCACGCCTTGACGCAGCGGCTCACGGCTCTCTCTTTCTCCTATCTCGTTGTACACTGTGTAACGACAATAAAGCACATTCTATTAGCAGTATCAGTTCTTAAACAATGACAAATAAGTTGTGTTTCTTCTTAGTTCCCTCACTAGCAATGTGTGTAGATGCACAAAGCAAAATATAGCATTGTGTTGCTTATAGCCGACAGTCACTTCGAACCCACGGATACAAGAAAGCCCGCCTGTAAAGAGTGTTTTACCTACGCAGAATGAGGGAACCAACATGTCCAACCTGGCAAAGCAGTCGACCTGTTCAAAGGATTGAAAGAGCGACAGGTTTGCAAATGTGATAGATAACATTCTTACATCATACTCCTGAAACTGAAGTCAAACACCATCACCATCTGACTTTAAAAAGGCAATTACAGACAATGATATCTGTAATTTGGCTTTATCTTTGTAGCTAACTTTATCTAATGTGACAAACATCTACATGTAGTGATCATACACACAACGTTAACTCTCATTACTGTAAGCTGCTAAAAATCTGCCGTTCTCAGGTGTCAAGATCAACAGTATCAGTAACAGGTGATCAACTGAATTCCTGCTGAAAGAGTGAAAGCCAGCGATTAAACTGTGCCCTAATGTGCTGCCCCGACGCATCTCTGCAAGGATTTAACCTTTTATAAGCAGCTCTTTAAAAGGTGAAATATTCCTCCAGTTGTAATTGGATATGAAAATGTATGAAGACAATATTGTTTAATAATTCATTTTTGTTGTTTTAGAGCTTAAATCCTCCCATTCTTTGCAATGACATTGTCAAAGTGTTTTTCTTTTTTTATTATTTATAATAATTTTAAGATTAATGTTCTGTCATCACTTATACCATCACTTTCCCTGATGTTTTTGTTGTGGTATCGTTTCAGTATTGCTATCAATAAATTTAGGCAGGTATCGTCTCAAAATCATAAATTTCATATCATAAAAATGCTAGTGTAACCATTACACTCCCTGAGAATGCATTTTGGTTATGTATGAATACATCTGTAGGTGGCCCAGCTGAATATTCATCTATTTATGTAATATTTATATGATATCCAGCCCACTAATCAGAGGTGATGAATCATTTGTCTTAAAATCAGTCTACATGGAGTTATTTTAAATTGCATACGCCACCATTTTTGACTGATAAAGATATAGGTTTCAGTGACTGTCAGGTCTTGAATCAACAGCAGGATGAAGCGAACAAGTTGAGAAGAAATTTAAAGCAAAAAGATGACGATGATACGAATGAACTCTCCGAGTTGTCGCCACCTCAGTGCAGAGAGTAGATCAGAGCGGTGCGACAACCGAGGGACCGTGTGGGGAGGAAATCCTCTTGGAGAGTGTAGCCAGCTACAGTAGCAAGCTATGATAAAATAATAATCTAGGGCAGCCCCTCCCTAGTTTTCTCCTTTCAAACAAACACAGACATATTCACATGCACAGCAAGAGACACACACAGAGAAACAGTACCAGAGATAGAGACATACACCTGTACCACCACTCCAGAGAATGGCTCTATTGTCAGGCTTTTTTTTTTTTTTTAAATCATGTTGCCGTTTCCAACCCAGTTCTAATGCTACTGACACACACCATCACAGCCATCACCACCAGCCTTTTCAAACTCCTGAATCCCATTAGTGGAATTTAAAAATTAAAATGTTTGCAACCTGCTCAGTTGAAAATGCTACACAAAATGGCCATGGTTCACGGAACAGTTTGGTCTCCACAGATTGCATTTTTCATGCTGGGTTAACTGTAAGCACAATGTGGAAAAATATGCAAGAAAGGCAAAAAGTTTCTATTAAGGCATACAGTGAAGCGGTAGCGCTCTCTCAAAACATACATATATGATGAGGGCCCGTGAATATGAGCAGTTTGGGAAGGAGTAACACGTTAAATTAGGGAAGATGGGGGAAGCAGTGTAACTCCCGTTATTACTCCAGGAAGCTGAGAGGTGGTCCACAACAAGCCCTTATTTTGCAGGTCTTTAGCTCTCTCTGCCACCTGAGTCTGATGAATGAGGCAGAGTCAAGTCTTTAGGCAAATCGAATGTATAAATAAACAAGTTCTCATCTCCTCTTCCTTTTCTTATTCTCTTTCAGGTACAATTGCTGGTTCCCCCTCCGGTTCTAGTAAGTAATAATGCAAAGCAAAGCAGAAGAGGTGGTATTCCACTCTCTTTCTCTTCCTGTCTTGTCTCTCTCTCTTCTGTTGCATTGCTTTTGAAATTTATGTTTTAACCCCATACGTTGCCATCTGTATGTCTCCTAAACTCCCCCTTCTCTCCTGTGATGTTCTGCTCTAGTCAGTCATTTCTCTTTCTCTGCATCTCCTCTCTCAGTGCTGCAGCTTGGGCCCTGTGTGCTTCATTATTAATAGGCCTCTCTGTCGCCATGTCCTTTCATCACAGCACATCACACTAACCTGCACAGGAGGAATTCTTCCACAGTTCTGCTTTTTTTAAAATTTAGACTAAAGACAGTGCTGTTGATAGATTGAAGGAAGGAGGGATGAGAGAGGGTTGTGCGAGAATGGCTGGTGGATGGAGCAGTGGAAGGGAGCTGAGAAAGAGGCAGAAAGGGAGAGAAATGGGAGAGAAGGATGCGGGCATATGTTAGTGTGTTGTAATGCAGTGTGATTCCGGGTGAGGAGCTCGGGGAGGCAGGAATAAAAGGGAATTTGATTAGGGATTCTCTCTGTGGAGAGGCTCTCAGCCTCCGAGCTGTTAGACAGAAACGATCGGCAAAGTGGCAACATCAACCCTGACAGCACTGGGCTTTTCTCCACATGGACCAACAGTAAAAGGCTGATGCATGGATAGACTAAGCAATTGGACTGCACTGCAGAAGCCTGCTTTTAAAAGGTCTCCTCTGACAATTAAACACAACCGCGTGGTTATTTGCAAAAATGGTGGGTACGATTTATCAAACAAACCAATGATTCTTGCTAATGGGCTGATTATTGGTTTAGTGGTCCAGCTTTAGGCTCCCACAGGTTCCATTTATGCTTGTTAATCAAAATTTCCACCTGTGTAGCTGAATAGCAACAACATCAGCTTCATCTAGAATGTTTACTGCTCCTGCAGATGAAGATGAGGCAGAGGGGGAAACTAGAGTTGAAGCTGAGGGTGAAACTGAAGATGAAAGCGAAGTTGAAACAGAGGGTGAAGCTGAAGTTGAAGCTGAAGGTGAGGGTGTGCCCGAGGGTGAAGCAAAGAGAACTACAACCATCTCTGAAGCTGAACCAGCCCCCGCTGTTACCCATGAGCACTTTGGAGCCCCCCAGCAAGGTGCGGAAAAGTAGCTTAGAAATAGAAGGATTTAGAATGAAATTATTGACTCAATATTGTAGTGTCTTTAAGTATTTTATTATTTCACTTTGATCCTGCTGTAGCCTTTTACTCCCCTATATTCCAGTGGAAATGTAGTACTTCTAGTCCATTACAGGTATAATGACTAGTTGCTTCTCTACCAATCTCCATCATACCTTGTCATGCTTTATCTGTTACTGAGTCCCAACAATCTTATTCTCTTAAAACAGATATACCTTTGCACACAAGTCATGCCAATGAAAGCCAACTGTTTTCATGAATTTTCTAGAATAAGGTGCATGAGGTCATTTTTTCATTATTCGTTCTGCTTTCAACATTTTGACACTTAGTTCTTCAGTATTCCTGGAAGAAATAGTATAGCATTTTGGGACACTGTTCACTTCACAGCAGAGAGTCTGAAGAGATGATTGACACCGCTCTCATTTCTGCACATCAAATATGATGCTGCAGCCAGCAGCCATTTAGTTCAGCTCAGTACAAAGAGTGAAAGCAGGAGGAAACTGCTATCAGGGCCTCTATCCAAGTCTAAAAATCCTACAGCACTTCTGAAGCTCAAATTATAATTAACATCTTTAATCTTGCTTGTTTAATCTATAGAAAGCTGGATTGTGAAACTGAGCATTGTTGTTCTTGGGGCTGTTATATGCTGGACTTCTTCTTGGCACAACTTCTTGGATTCTTTATAGGTTGCTTGACACCTTCTTTAAACCAGGAAGCAGCACACTTAGGTTTTCTACGGACTACAACCAGGAAGATGTAATGTGGTTATTAGTGAGCTTTAAAAGGTGCCGTCAAGTTGGTTTAACAAACAGTCATGTGTGTGGTATAAATATTCTACACTTAAGTTCTGCAGGACAGTGAATAAGAACATTTACCAAAAGTTTATTTCAATATGAAAGAGGCTGAAATAACTTAACTGGTCTGGCACCAGTTTTGGATGTTATCATACAGTTTGGTAATTGTTATAATCGCATGTCATTCCCATACATGTGGACCAGTAGGGACCTCTTCCACTTTCTAAGATGCTCTGTAGGCGGTTGTCATCCCATTTAATGGTGGTTTAACACTGACCTGTCCCAGAACATTACATTTGTTTTTGTTTGAACTTTTACTTCAATTTGTCATTCCATGTTCATTTGCGATTTCAGTCCGTGTTGGCTGAGTTTAGGCACCAAAACTGCTTGGTTGGGTTCAGAAAAGGATCATGGTCTAGGTTAAAACACACCCTGTCGCTCTGTTTACCATGTTACACAGATTCATTTGGTACATTTCCTCGGTGATGACTCCACCAGAGACCTTACATTACGACTACAGGAGAATGCCTATGTTATTACGGTGACTTTCTGTTCATCGATGATCAGAATGGATAATGCACCTGCTGAGTCCACTAGAAGGTGGAGGAGATGCTGGTTTTTGTTTGTAGAGTAAAAGATAATATGATCATAAAGTAGTTGAATTAGCTTCTTGACCAACTAAGAAAATACTGCTTAGGATTGAATACATATGCAGTAATGTGTGGATAAATTCATCCAGGTCATGGTAATCCAGTTCCGTATGTGACGACTATGCTTCTCTTTTTCGCTCTTGAAGTTAAATGTCTTTAAGAACCAGAAAGAGAAGTCCACTTGCTTACAGAAATATTTCAGGTCATACTGAATAATAATCACATTTTAAAAATAAAAGAGGTATTTTTTTTACATTTCTGGAGTTACTGGTGTATTTATAC